>NC_090257.1:4399258-4468286 GCF_037325665.1 Littorina saxatilis | reverse complement strand
AAGGGCATAAAAAAATATGGGCATAAAAAAATAAGGGCATAAAAAAATAAGGCCTTATTTTTTTGACCAATCATGAAGCTGAATAGAATTCGGCTGCGCCGCTCATGCGCAGAGATCTCATAAGAAACATGGCGAATAGGGGGTTCAGAGATCGTGATGAATTTTTGAGAAGAATTTGTGCTGAAATTGCAAATTGCGAGAGAATTGGGGTTTTGGCGAGTTTGTGCGCGCTTTCGAATGCGTGAAGCCATGCTGTATCCGCTCGATGTTATGACGGATGTTTTGAACGAGAGGTGAGTTTGTGCGCGCTTTCGAATGTCCGGATGCGCAGAAAAATATGGGCATATTTTTTTAAGGGCTTATTTTTTATGGGCATATTTTTTTAAGGGCTTATTTTTTTAAGGTCATAACAGAAATAAGGCCTTATTTCAGTAAGGCCTTAACAGAAATAAGGCCTTATTTCATTATGCCCTTATTTCCTTATGGCTGTAAATATTTAAGGCCTTATTTCTAAAATAAGGCCTTATTTATAGAAATAAGGGCTTATTTTCAAAAATATGGGCATATTTTCAAAAATATGGGCATATTTTTTTAAGGGCTTATTTTTTGGATTTTTGACCCTTTGTGCCAAGGATACAAATCGCGTAAGGCGAAATAACAACTTTTAGTCAAGCTGTCGAACTCACAGAATGAAACTGAACGCACTGCATTTTTTTCACCAAGACCGCATACTCGTAGTTTCGTCAGTCCACCGCTCGTGGCAAAGGCAGTGAAATCAACAAGCCAGAATAGTGCGGTAATGGTCGCGCTGAGCAGGATAACACGCTTTTCTGTATCTCTATTCTTTTTAGCGTACTGAGTTTGTTTTTAATCCAGACATATCATATCTATATGTTTTTGGAATCAGGGACCGACAAGGAATAAGATGAAATTGTTTCTAAATCGATTTCGGACAATTAATTTTAATCATAATTTTTATATTTTTAATTTTCAGATCTTGTTTGTAATCCAAATATAACATATGTATATGTTTTTGGAATCAGAAAATGACGAAGAATAAGATGAAATTGTTTTTGGATCGTTTAAAAAAATTTTTAATGACAAGTTTCCGATTTTTGAGTCACTTGAGAAAAAGTGACTCTATGTAATCGGTCAGTGTTAGTCTGTCCGGCCGGCCGTCCGTAGACACCACCTTAACGTTGGACTTTTCTCGGAAACTATCAAAGCGATCGGGCTCATATTTTGTTTTGTCGTGACCTCCAATGACCTCTACACTTTAACGATGGTTTCGTTGACCTTTGACCTTTTTCAAGGTCACAGGTCAGCGTCAAAGGAAAAATTAGACATTTTATATCTTTGACAAAGTTCATCGGATGTGATTGAAACTTTGTAGGATTATTCTTTACATCAAAGTATTTACATCTGTAGCCTTTTACGAACGTTATCAGAAAAACAAGGGAGATAACTAGCCTTTTCTGTTCGGCAACACACAACTTAACGTTGGGCTTTTCTCGGAAACTATAAAAGTGACCGGGCTCAAATTTTATGTGAACGTGACTCCCAGTGACCTCTACACTTTGACGTCTGCTTTGGTGACCTTTGACCTTTTTCAAGGTCACAGGTATGTCTTGAAGGAAAAAAATTGAAATATCATATCTCTGAAACTATTCATCGGATTTGATTCAAACTTTATAGGATTATTCTTTACATCAAATTATTTACATCTGTATTGTGTTGTGAATAGCAATTTCTTCCTGTCCATCTGATGCCTCATATAATATTCAGAACTGCGAAAGTGACTCGATCGAGCGTTTGCTCTTCTTGTTAATGACCAAATTCATTAATTATTTTTTAAGCCACCAACCTGAAATGCAATACCAAAGTTCGGCCTTCGTCGAAGATTGCTTTGCCAACATTTCAATCAATTTGATTGAAAAATGAGGGTGTGACAGTGCCGCCTCAACTTTTACAATTAGCCGAATATGATGTCATCAAAGGTATTTATCGAAAAAATAAAAAATAAACATCCGGGGATATCATTCCCAGGAATTTTCATGTCAAATTTCATAAAGATCGATCCAGTAGTTTAGTCTGAATCGCTCTACACACACACACAGACACACACACACACACACACACACACACACACACACACACACACGCACACACACACACACACACACACACACACTAACACACACACACACACACACCGGCACACACACACGCACACTGGCACACACACTGAGCACACTGACCCACTGGCATATACACACAGTGACACCGTGCCCACACACTGGCGGCACACACGGTACACACCCGGCACAGCGGGTCACACACACGTGACACACTGACACACACACACACGTGACACACTGACACACACACACACACACACACGTGACACACTGACACACACACAAACGTGACACACTGACACACACACACAAACACACACACACACACACACACACCGCGACCTAACACACACACACACACTACTGAGTCACACACACACACACACACACACACACACACACACACACACACACACACACACACACCACGACCCTCGTCTCGATTCCCCCTCTATGTTAAAACATTTAGTCAAAACTTGACTTAATGTAAAAAGTCCTTGCCAGGAGAAAAAACAAATTTGTACAGTGCATTTCTTTTACGAATGATACGTTCCACTCAGTTCCGAAGGGCATATATTGCTCTTTGAGCTATGCACTTCTGTTGCACACGAATGCCAACGCTACGTAGATCAGATGCTGCTGACAATGTGAAATAAGGGGCATTGCTCTTTGAGCTATGCACTTCTGTTGCACACGAATGCCAACGCTACGTAGATCAGATGCTGCTGACAATGTGAAATAAGGGGCATTGCTCTTTGAGCTATGCACTTCTGTTGCACACGAATGCCAACGCTACGTAGATCAGATGCTGCTGACAATGTGAAATAAGGGGTATTGCTCTTTGAGCTATGCACTTCTGTTGCACACGAATGCCAACGCTACCAAGATCAGATGTCGCTGACAATGTGAAATAAGGGGCATTGCTCTTTGAGCTATGCACTTTTGTTGCACACGAATGCCAACGCTTGGCCTAGTGGTCAGTAAGGCGTCCGCCCCGTGATCGGGAAGTCGTGAGTTCGAACCCCGGCCGGGTCATACCTGAGACTTTAAAATTGGCAATCTAGTGGCTGCTCCGCCTGGCGTCTGGCATTATGGGGTTAGTGCTAGGACTGGTTGGTCCGGTGTCAGAATAATGTGACTGGGTGAGACATGAAGCCTGCGCTGCGACTTCTGTCTTGTGTGTGGCGCACGTTATATGTCAAAGCAGCACCGCCCTGATATGGCCCTTCGTGGTCGGCTGGGCGTTTAAGCAAACAAACAAACAAAAACAAAAATGCAACGCTACTTAGATCAGATGTTGCTGACAATGTAACATAAGGGGCATTGCTCGACACACTTCTCTCACCTCCTTTGGAGATAAAGGATATTATACGCAGTCTGCCGTGAAACAAACCGCACGTACATGTCCTCGTCAGTTCTATGTTTACTTGACATACAATCGTCACTGCAGCGATGGCAGTAGGGTTAAACACGTACTCGGAGATTGTATTGTAAATTCTTTTCCTGGAGTTTGCACTACGTGACATGTTAAATTAAATCTTTTCGAGCCGCGCCCACCCTCAAGGAAGAATTTTTTTTGGCGAATTTAAACTTTAAAAAAAAAGTAGTAGTGAAAAGGCCATTTTGGAAGAAGTTTCCTGGCGAGTTTGACCTGAAAAAGACTAGGGGCTATCGCTGTACCGTACGCGTGTACAGTCAAAACGCAACTACGCTGATTTATTCGAAAATGCTTCAAAATGATGACGATTAATTAAATGAATTTGAACAAGATAACAATACAAAAAAATGTACTCACAAGGAACATGAACGATCTAACATGCGGAACATATACCGGTTTCGACCCAAGGTCTTCGTCAGCAAATAAAACAAGAAATTCCTACGAGGTAGGAAAAACACCCCCGTCAAAGGGAAATAACCTTCTCAGTTGGTGGCAGTGACTGAGTGAGAATGGTTATTTCCCTTTGACCATGAAGATGTCCCTCTATAAGTCCTTGTATAATTTTAATCCACCAATAACTCCCTAACCGTGTGTTTGACTGGTCCCAATTTTTGTAAGGACCGTCTCAGGAATGTATAGAACCTGTTCACCAAGTTTGGTGACGATCGGTCCGTTCATTCTTGAGATCTATATGCGAACACAAACAAACAAACAAACAAACAAACACATCGACCGAAACCTATACACACCCCTATACCGGGGGTGTAAAGAGAGATGGCAGATAAAGAACGCAGACAATCAGCAAAGAAGATGACAGAACACAGTTTGTCGTTGTTGTTGTGTTAACGTTAGGAACTGTGAACTGTGTACATTGTTGTTTAGCGGCGATTTTAGACAGTCCTTTTTACATTTAGTCAAGTTTTGACTAAATGTTTTAACATAGAGGGGGAATCGAGACGAGGGTCGTGGTGTATGTGTGTCTGTGTGTGTGTGTGTGTGTGTGTGTGTGTGTGTGTGTGTGTCTGTGTGTGTGTGTGTGTGTGTGTGTGTGTGTGTGTGTGTGTGTGTGTGTGTGTAGAGCGATTCAGAGTAAACTACTGGACCGATCTTTATGACATTGTACATGAGAGTTCCTGGTTATGATATGCCCGGACGTTTTTTTCATTTTTTTGATAAATGTCTTTGATGACGTCATATCCGGCTTTTTATAAAAGTTGAGGCGGCACTGTCACACCCTCATTTTTCAATTAAATTTATTGAACTTTTGGCCAAGCAATCTTCGACGAAGGCCGGACTTTGGTATTGCATTTCAGCTTGAAGGCTTAAAAATTAATTAATGACTTTGATCATTAAAAATCTGAAAATTGTAATTAAAATTATTTTTTTATAAAACGATCCAAAATTACGTTCATCTTATTTTTCATCATTTTCTGATTCCAAAAACATGGAAATATGTTATATTCGGATTAAAAACAAGCTCTGAAAATCAAAAATATAAAAATTATGATTAAAATAAAATTTCCAAAATCGATTTAAAAACAACTTTATCTTATTCCTTGTTGGTTTCTGATTCCAAAAACATATAGATATGATATGTTTGGCCGGATTGAAAACACTCTCAGAATGTTAAAACGAAGAGAGGTACAGAAAAGCGTGCTGTGCAGCACAGCGCAACCACTACCGCGCTAATCAGGCTCGTCAATTTCACTGCCTTCTACGGACTACGGACCGGCACGGTTGGCCTAGTGGTAATTAGGCGTCCGCCCCGTGATCGGGAGGTCGTGGGTTCGAACCCCGGCCGGGTCATACCTAAGACTTTAAAATTGGCAATCTAGTGGCTGCTCCGCCTGGCGTCTGGCATTATGGGGTTAGTGCTAGGACTGGTTGGTCCGGTGTCAGAATAATGTGACTGGGTGAGACATGAAGCCTGTGCTGCGACTTCTGTCTTGTGTGTGGCGCACGTTATATGTCAAAGCAACACCGCCCTGATATGGCCCTTCGTGGTCGGCTGGGCGTTAAGCAAACAAACACACAAACAAATTTCCCATCGTTGCGGGGATGTATAAATTAAGACACCCCCCCCCCCACACACACACACACACAAAAAGGACTGAAAGAAAAAAATGCAGATGGAATAGTGCGGCGCGTTTAACTCAGAAATGAGGATGCAATGCACGGTATACTCATGTAATATAACTGAATGTATGAACATCGTGTTTCGATGAAAGGGAGAAAATGTCATTCCTCTTTACCCTTTGCCCTTAATCACTGCAGCCAACGGTTGATGTTCACATCACAAAGACATTCTATATTATGAGAACTTGTCCCGTGTAATGTCAAACAAGTGACTGCAATGATCTGTTGAAGAATTTATGCATACTCCATGCAAGCACAAAGTGAACTTTTCAAAGCGGGTTGAATCAAAGACTTGCAATGGAAGTAGATATTATTCGGAAATCTAGCTACATGTTTGTAAAAGTGACGCTGGTCGTATATATAGCACTATAGAAAACTTATTCACGCGTTGAAATGCCCGTTATACCCCCTCCCCCTCCCCCAAGAGAAAAGAAAACAAGTCGCGTAAGGCGAAATTACTACATTTACTGATTTAGTCAAGCTGTGGAACTCACAGAATGAAACTGAACGCACTGTATTTTTTCACAATGACCGTAGTCCGTATGTTTGTTTGTTTGTATGTTTGCTTAACGCCCAGCCGACCACGAAGGGCCATATCAGGGCGGTGCTGCTTTGACATATAACGTGCGCCACACACAAGACAGAAGGCGCAGCACAGGCTTCATGTCTCACCCAGTCACATTATTCTGACACCGGACCAACCAGTCCTAGCACTAACCCCATAATGCCAGACGCCAGGCGGAGCAGCCACTAGATCGCCAATTTTAAAGTCTTAGGTATGACCCGGCCGGGGTTCAAACCCACGACCTCCCGATCACAGGGCAGACGCCTTACCACTAGGCCAACCGTGCCGGTCGACATCTATATGTCACTCTGCTCAATTATTTAAGTTAAAATTAAAAAAATTAAAAATAAATAAAAACTCTGCACAAAAAGCAGGCAGACCGTTGAGTTTCGGTGAGTATTCAAGTGGAAGGATGCTCTTATTACACGTAAAAGCCTGTTCAGATTTGTGGCTAATTACATGAAGATTTACACGGGAAGAACAGCACCTTTAAATCTCGCGCAGCTAGCCATCATGCAGTCCTGGCAGGTTTCATAGACATAGACTCGCGGTGTTCACACTGACAGTCGGACCACCGCTCTGTCATCCGGCTGTCGTTATTCGCCGAATAACCGCAGTTGCTCGAACGCGGTACTTGGCGAGGGCAGCACTGTAATCGGGAGACTCCTCGTGCGAAGAGGCACCGTAGACCGACAGAAATCTGTTTTTGAAACACGATTTCATCGGATTGCTGCATTTTACTCGTTCTACTGACAGTTAACCGACTGCATGTGTTGCTCGCCCATGAAACCTGCCCCAGGTTGGCGTCAATAAGCTGAACACCAGGCATTCGAAGCTTCTGGCAGCCCAAGTTTGGAGTTTCGACTGGAGCGTTAAACTTCTGGTGGCATTGAACTTATTGCATGGACAGGTGTTCTGTGACTGGTTTTTGGCTCACGTAAGTGTAGCCTATGCGATCGTAACTTTGTCTGTCTGTGCGTGTGTGCGTGTGTATGTCTGTGGTAGAAACTTTAACATTTGAAGACGTCACATTATGGCGTAAGAGGGCTTTAGACGTCACGCGAAGGAATTACTGAAAGTCTCGGCCATTGTTATTTTGAGCGGGCCGAGACTAGTTGGCAGTCGTGTCCCTGTAAGTTACAGGCTACATGCAGACAGACAGATCTAGATCTAGTGTCTCGCTTTCTCGCACAGTGTCACCTATGCTTACTGTGTGTGTGTGTGTGTGTGTGTGTATGTGTGACGGAGTGATTGAGTTTGTGTTACTGTTTGTCGATTTCTTACGTGAGCCTTGAAGGCTTCGCCTCTTGTTATCGATTGTGTGTGGTGAGGGTCAAGACTTACTTACTTACTTAGGCCCTTTGCCCCCAGCAGAGCATAGGCCCTTTGCCCCCAGCAGAGCATAGGCCCTTTGCCCCCAGCAGAGCATAGGCCCTTTGCCCCCAGCAGAGCATAGGCCCTACGCAAACCTCTGAACGAGGTGGTCCAAAGCCGTCTGACCTCTATCCTTCAACCTGTCCAGCATGAGTGACCCTACCAGGAGCTTTTTAGGCCCAAAAAAATAATAGGTGTTGTTACGGTAACATAGCCAAAAAAAATAGGGTATAGGAAGGTAGGCAATCACTTTTTTTTTTAAACTTTTTTTTCTAATGTGTACAAATTAAACCTACTTGACAGGGAAATAAGTGTGCGACTCGGGCGCTTTCGCTTTCATTGCGTTTTCTGCACTCGTTTACTTGTTTTTTGGGGTATTTTTTTGACAAATGTAATAAAAAGTTATAGGGTCGGCCCCAAAAAATAGGGTAGGTCGGGTTACCGTAACCACACCTATTTTTTTTAGGCCTTATTCCCGCTGACATAGCTCTCCGGCTTACTGAGGCACGCAAGCCATCACACCACGACAAGGAATGGACCATGTGATGGGAGGGTCAACACACCCTTGGCTAAATTAGGGGAACAGAAGCTTGGAAGTCTGTGTCGGAATTCGACGGATGCGTGTTGTCTCCGGTATGCCCTGCCTGCTTTGGAAGTCAGTGTCAAAGCGAGGAATTTGTACGTAAACTTAACAGCTCTTTGTAAATTTCAAGTGAGGAATTTAGGTGATTTAACGACTTTCCGTACATTTAAAATCCCCAGTTAAAGTGTTTTTGTGTTTTTGTTGGTAGTCAAAATCAGCACTGAAAGGTTGGTATAAATCACAACATTGCTCACTACTATTAATTTCCGTTAAAAAAAATCAGGTTGCAACATTCCATGTCTGAGTATTTTAGCGCGTGTTAGCATATATATTGCTGTCAGAGAGTATTATTTTTGCATTGCAATTGCTCTTATCTCATATTCTGTTCACTACTGACTACTACTTTGGATCTTTTCCTTGTTAAAGTCGTTTTGGATGGAATCGAAGACGCCGGCATCGGTTTAGGGTAAAATTAATGTTGTAATTAAGCAAGTAGTTGTTGTGCTATTGTTTCGTAGCAAGAGGACAATGCCAGCACAAAATGTTACACCCAACGCAACCGTGTCTGAAGGCAGATTACAGGGGATGGGCGTGTTGTACTACTTGATTATCACAGCTCAATCTCTCCCAGTGTGTGTGTGTGTGTGTAAGTTACAGTAGTGCCAGCCATGCAGACGGACTGGGGGTGAGCGTGTGGTACTACTTGATTCTCACAGGTCAGCCTCTCCCTGTGCGTGTGTAACAGGAGCGCCAGCCATGCAGACGGACAGGGGGTGGGCGTGGGTGGTGCTGGCGGCCAGCATGGGCGGTAACCTGCTGACGGGCGTGCTGTGTTACTTCGTGGGCGTCATCCACACCGGCCTCCTGCACCAGTTCCACGCCTCCGTCACCACCACCGCCTGGGTCGGCGCGCTATACTCCTCCAACATGTGTCTCACGGGTGAGAATCAATAGACGCTCCTTGCCTTGGCGGTTCCCCAGATACTGGAACGGAGAGTTTGCATGGCTGGATCTAAGGGGTGTGTGTGTGTGTGGGGGGGGGGGTCTCGCTTTTTGAAGAACCCCCACCCCCCCCCCTTCCAACCCACCCTCACACACACGCACGGCCTACCCGGCAAGTGTACTTTTTTTTCTCTTGGAGAGACCCGAAATACTCATTTCAAATGGTATATTCTGACAGCATCACTCCAGCCCCTATACTGGTCCCGGAAGCCTCCTCCCCTCCCCCTCCCCCTTCCCCCATCCCCCATCCACCGCTTAGCCGGCAAATGTATATTTTTTCTCAAGGAGAGGCCAAAAATACCCCTTTCAAATGTTAAATTTCGACAACATCTAGCCAGCCCCAATACTCCGGGCTCACTTTGGAAGCCCCCTCTTCTCATACACGGATGGTCCAACCCTGCTCTGTTCACTCTGTCTTTCCCAGCAAGCAATTGTACGTTGTATTCACGTTGTATTCATGTTGTATTCACGTTGTATTCATGTTGTATTCACGTTGTATTCATGTTGTATTCACGTTGTATTCATGTTGTATTCATGTTGTATTCACGTTGTATTCATGTTGTATTCATGTTGTATTCACGTTGTATTCATGTTGTATTCACGTTGTATTCATGTTGTATTCACGTTGTATTCATGTTGTATTCATGTTGTATTCACGTTGTATTCATGTTGTATTCATGTTGTATTCATGTTGTATTCACGTTGTATTCATGTTGTATTCACGTTGTATTCATGTTGTATTCACGTTGTATTCATGTTGTATTCACGTTGTATTCACGTTGTATTCATGTTGTATTCACGTTGTATTCACGTTGTATTCATGTTGTATTCACGTTGGCCTACGTTGCGTTTCAACGTTTTAATACGTAGATTTGTATGGACGAAATCACGCGGAAATAACGTTGAAAAACAACGTTGCATTTTACGTGAGACCAACGTGAATGCAACGTGAATTATTGGTGGAGGTGGATTGTTCATAAAAACATTACGTGAATTCTACGTTGTCGCAACGTGAATTTTTGGTTGTGGTTGTGGTTTGGTTGAAATTGCCTTGCATTTTTACGTAATGTCCGCGTGAATGGAACATAAATTTTAGGTTAAATTTTAGGTCAAGAATTACGTGAATTCTACGTTGACACAACGTGAAAGTTGAGTTTTGGTGCATTTTTCGTGGTAAGATTGACGTGAATTACACGTCGACACAACGTGAATTTTTGGTTGTGGTTGTGGTTTGGTTTGATTTCGACGTGAATGCAACGTTGAGAGTGAATGTAGGTTTTGGTAAATTTATCCACGCACACACACCAACTTTCACACTCAGTCACAGATCATAAAGACGATTATATGTAACACCATAAACTCAAGATACGATCAACAATTTAATTTCATAACAAAAAAATGCATATTATGTTGCGGAAAAAATAAAAATGCACGCAGCTTAGCAGGGCGACAGCACAGCATATTCAATCGATTTCATTCTTTGTCCTGGTGGTCCAGCATTACTATGAAATATAATGCCAGAAATTGATGCTTTCACGGACAAAAAAAATTCCTTTGTAAATTTTGTGGTTCCTCTCGTGACCAAGTGATATATTATACGAGTACTATTTTGTGATATGATTTTTTCTTTTCGTTTAGGTTAAAGGTACAGTCGGTTTATTAAACACCCAGTGGGCTCTGACATGCTTACCGTATTGACACACTATAGTTATTGCAGTTTTGTTTTTGCAGCTCCTCTTGCCAGTGTGATCATCAACCGTTACGGGTGCCGGGTATGCTGTGCGCTGGGTGGCTTCCTGTGTTTCGCTGGATTCACTGCCTCCGCGTTCGTCACCTCCATGCCAATGCTCTTCGTCACCTACGGAATAATTGCAGGTATGACGTCATATTTGAATCACCTAATCGTCTGTTAAACTGACGTCACTGTCATATTTGAATCACCTAATCGTCTGTTAAACTGACGTCACTTTTTTCTGCTCTTTTTATGATGGTTGCCATGAAAGCATAGTATAATTCGTTGTCAGCATCTTTGTTTTTCCGTTATTTTGCACTGGCTTTTATCTTCATGTCTAGAATTTCTTCAGATATTTTGCTGAATGAAAGGCGGAATGATATAATTATATCTAAAATGAGATCTTAATGATAAGGATATAAATTTGTATTCTGAAAAAAAAACCACCCATTTTTTATTCTGAAGAAGAACACAACATGACAGAGCTCCCAAAAGTCAAATTGTAACCCTGATTATTTTGTGTCAGGTCTTGGTTTAGGGCTTTGCTACTCACCAACTCTTATAACGATCGGCTTCTACTTCGACAAGTTCCGTGGCCTGGCTTCAGGGGTCTCTGTATGCTTCGCCGCCATCGGTATTCTGAGTGGATCCTTGGTAGCTCAGTTCCTGATCGAAGAGTACACGGTCTCCGGGGCTTTTCTTCTCATTGGAGCAGTGTCATTCCACTACACGTTCTTCGCTATGTTCTTTCGTCCGACGTCGTACGAACTGAACGAAATGAAGGTTCTTCTTTTATTTTGGTGTTCTGGTTGTTGTTTTTGCTCCCTGTCTGCCTGTCTAATTGCAATGCCATATTCTTGTTGGTGCAATTGCTATATCTATATATATATACGACTAGTGTTTGTCTGTCTGTCTGTTCGCGATGCACGGCCAAAGTTCTCGGTGGATCTTTTTCAAATTTAGACACCGTATTCAGCTACACCCCGGACACAACCTCATCGATGAGATATTTCAACACGTGCTCTCAGCGCGCAGCGCTGTGCGCGCTGAACCGATTTTTTTTGGGGGGTCGGGATCCACTACCAGTAACTCTTCCTTATCTTCTCCAGTGTTTTCAGCCGCGATTATCTCCCTTCCTCCGTGTGGCGTCAATCCATATTCCCGTTACTACGTTACTATTTTTAGACGGTCACTGCACGTTACTATTTTTAGAAGGTCTCCAGTGTTTTGCGCGTTTATCTCTTTTTCTTCGTGCGCCGGCGAAGCCGGCGTACACCCGGCAAAGCCGGGTCCCAGGCGCAGCCTGGTATTCGGCTCTACTTCTTCCCGGCGAAGCCGGTACCCGGCGAAGCGGGTAATCATCTAGTATACATATATATGTTAATCATATTCCTCATCGCCATGCCCCAAGAGGGCCCCCCTATGATGAGCTGAAATAAAACATTGAAACCTTGTCTGTCTGTCTGTCTGTCTGTCTGTCTCTCTCTCTCTCTCCTGTCTGTCTGTCTGTCTGTCTGTCTGTCTGTCTGTCTCTCTCTCTCTCTCTCTCTCTCTCTCTCTCTCTCTCTCTCTCCGTCTCTCTCTGCTTCTTCTTTTGTGTTGTGTGTAACTTTTATTGATATTATGTAATATTCAAGTATGATTTCACATTTATTTAAGCATACCCCGCCATGAAAATTATGGGAAGATTTGTGTGAGCATTCATTATTATTTTTTTGGGTTTTGTTTTGCTGCAGCTATTATGTTGCTGTGTCGTCATGTGTGTTTAAAGGAATATGATGTTTTGAATTTTACTTAATTTTATGTGATGTTTACTGATTTTGATTTATATATAAGTATCTCAGAAGTTCCCCTTTTCTCAAGAAATGTCTCGGCATGCAGAGTTATAGGTCAGATAAAAGAGACGTTAGTATAAGTTTTAAATTGTACTCCGACGTAAGTCCGTTGCTGTGTGTCATGCCATGTGTGTGAATATGAATACAATTTGTTGTTTTATAGCTGTGTATGTTGGGTGTGCTTGGCTGACGTGAATGTCAAAACGAACTCCCAACCTTGGGCAATAAAATATTCTGTATTGTGTAATTTTGTTCAATGCAAGGTCAAGGATACGGACTGTGACACTGACAACGAGTGGGAGACGAGAGCGTCCAGGATTTCCCTGGCTCTTCACGGAGTCGAGATCATATCGACGTCACTACATTCCATCCACAAGAACGACGAATGCATCTACTCCCGGCCCGGGTACGGCTCCGTGACGTCACTGTTGAGGAGAGCTCAGCTCAACCGGCGAAAACAGAGCCTGGAGAACTGTTCGCTTGATGCCTCCATGCAGAGTGGGGAGGTCTTCTCCAGAAACCACAGCACTTCGCTTTCTGTTCTAGCTCGAAATGGGGATATACCCGGCCATACTCAGCGCAGGGACTTTACCATGACAGACAGAACTGATAAGGCTCGTACATCAAACGGGACGTTATGTTCCGGCACTAAAGGTTTAGATAATTCATGTGATACAAGCAGTAAGACTCCGGGAATAGTTATTTCTTTGTCAGATCAAAATGGTCTGGGTGATCGTAGCAGTGTGAAAGAAAAGGTGCACGGAAGCAAAGAAACGGTAAACGGAGTCCTGCCTGAATCAGCTGAAGGTCACGTTGCGTCAGAAACTCCAAATGACGTCACAGACCCTAATGACGACACAAGTAGTCATTTACTGCCTCAGATCCGAATATCAACAGACTGTGATGATGTTCACTCGGTGACGTCACATGAAATGACGAAATCTTTTCCACGCCAGACAAAAAGCTCCGAAAAAAGTAAACTCAAAATGTTGAAGGCTGTTGACAGGTACCTCATTGTGGTGACGAACAAGGCTTTTATGTTTCACTGCGCTGGAGTTCTGGCAGCGAATGTGCATATATCTGGGGTGTATCTGCATCTACCCGAGTACGTGGGAACAAATGGTACATCTCCTACGGAGGCTGCAGCTCTTTTTGTTGCTGTCGGAGTGATGAGGTCAGTTTCTGCTGTTGAACATGTGAGTTAGAGTGCAACGTAGCAAACGGGCCCGATATTTTGACGAACGCCTGTCTATCTGTCTGGTTGCGTGCGAGCGTGTGTACATGCGTGCGTGCGTGTGTGTGTGTGTGTGTGTGTGTGTGTGTGCGAGTGAGTGTGTGTGTGTGTGTGTGTGTGTGTGTGTGTATGCGTGCGTGTGGGCTTATGTGTAAGTGTGTGTGTGTGTGTGCGTGCGTGTGGGCGTATGTGTGTGTGTGTGTGTGTGTGTGTGTGTGTGTGTGTGTGTGTGTGTGTGTGTGTGTGTGTGTGTGTGTCCCTCTCTTCCAAAGGGCTGACGTCAAAAGTAAAACAAAGTTCAAGAAAACGTCAAAATGGGAATAATGGTAGCACTTTATAAAAAAAATATAAAAAAAAGCTATTTCTTAATCATGTCTCAAGAGGAACTGAAAACAAATCCGAGAACCAATTCTGTTGGCGACTTCGTTATAAGCTTATTAAAAGTAGGAGATAACCGCCAGGCCTGGGTCAGTATCGTACATCGTTTAAAAATGTGTTTTGTCTGTTTTAGCCTGCTATCCAGATTGGCAACAGGTTTCGCCACCACAGAACCCAAGATTGACCCTTTGACCTTACATATGGGCATGGTGGGATTATGCGGACTGTTCACGATTCTCTTCCCTTATTATGCAGGTAGTCAGAATATGTTCCATTTTCTTGGTATCAGATTGCTTCTTTGTTGTTTTTTGATATAATAAAGCAATGTTGAAGACTTCTTGGTGGTTAACGCAGTTTGTTTGTTTAATTGTTTAATTTTTGTCTCGCTCTTCGTGTTATGTTTATGTTGTAGCAAGGATGAGCTGTAAGTAATGGCCATATATGGCCAGGGTCCTAACGATATAATCCTTATGTAATAAAGTTTCCGAGTTTGAGCTCGAGTACGTTTTGGGGGTGATTATCTTACTTTGCAGTGATCATTAGTCCCTTATTGCAAAAGTATAGTGATCGGGAGGTCGTGGGTTCGAACCCCGGCCGGGTCATACCTAAGACTTTAAAATTGGCAATCTAGTGGCTGCTCCGCCTGGCGTCTGGCATTATGGGGTTAGTGCTAGGACTGGTTGGTCCGGTGTCAGAATAATGTGACTGGGTGAGATATGAAGCCTGTGCTGCGACTTCTGTCTTGTGTGTGGCGCACGGTATATGTCAAAGCAGCATCGCCCTGATATGGCCCTTCGTGGTCGGCTGGGCGTTAAGCAAACAAACAAACAAACAAAAAATATTGCAAATGCATGCTGTTTTGAAATGGCTATTCCATCTTAGACGTAGCATTTTATTGGATAGCAATAAGGCTTGATATTTTGACTCGAGGAAGTCCTATGATCCTTATCTTCGACTCGGAGGCATTAGACTTGTATCGTAAACATATCGGCCCGTTTTTTACGCTGAAAGACCGCAGTTGTTAATAAATACCCTTTTACGTAGAGACCATTCCTGCGGCGTTTCAATACAGCTTACTAAGAACACAATATCTTTAAATTCACTATTCATAATTAGTACTTGACGTTTATTTTACAGTCTAATTTTGACATCGTAACACTATTTAAAGCAGGTGTTCATTTTTAGGAGATATAATTATTATGCTTTTAGCCTTTTTTGAAATGTTGGTTTGCTTTTTATTTGCTTTTTATTATAATCCGAGTTTACGTACCATCCGCTGTATTCCTTTATACCGCCTGTAGGACTATAATCAAAATCAAAATAAGAATCGAACGTGAGCCATTATCTTGATCATCTTTACAGATACATACAGCGGTCAGCTAGTGTTCTCCGGCCTGTTCGGGCTGTACACGGGTGGTCAGTACGCCCTGGTGTCCGTGTTGACCGTCCACTTCACGGAGCTGTCACTGCTGCCCACAGCTCTGGGGGTCATGGTGTTCTTCATGGGGGTGGGCTATGTCATTGGACCTCCTCTTGCCGGAAAGTTTTTTACATAGAGGGGGGAATCGAGACGAGGGTCGTGGTGTATGTGTGTGTGTGTGTGTGTGTCTGTGTGTGTGTGTGTGTGTGTGTGTGTGTGTGTGTGTGTGTGTGTGTGTGTGTAGAGCGATTCAGAGTAAACTACTGGACCGATCTTTATGACATTTTTTATGAGAGTTTCTGGGTATGATATCGATAAATGTCTTTAATGACGTCATATCCGGCATTTTGTAAAAGTTGAGGCGGCACTGTCACACCCTCATTTTTCAATAACATTGATTGAAATTTTGGCAAAGCAATTGTCGACAAAGGCCGGAATTTAGTATTGCATTTCAGCTTGGAGGCTTAAAAATTAATAAATGATTTTGGTCATTAAAAATCTGAAAATTGTAATTAAAAATATTTTTTTATAAAACGATCCAACATTACGTTTATCGTATTCTTCATCATTTTCTGATTCGAAAAACATATGAATATGTTATATTCGGATTAAAAACAAGCTCTGAAAATTAAAAATATAAAAATTATGATTAAAATTAAATTTCCGAAATCGATTTAAAAACAATTTCATCTTATTCCTTGTCCGTTCCTGATTCCAAAAACATATAAATATGATATGTTTGGATTAAAAACACGTTCAGAGAGTTAAAAAGAATAGAGATATAGAAAAGCGTGCTATCCTCCTCAGCGGAACCGCTACCGCGCTTTTCTGGATTGTTAATTTCACTGCCTTTGCCACCAGCGGTGGACAGACGATGCTACGATTGTACGGTCTTGCGGAAAAAATGCAATGCGTTCAGTTTCATTCTGTGAGTTCAACTGAGCTTGACTAAATGTTGTATTTTCGCCTTACGCGACTTGTTTAATTTTTATCCTACATGTATACGTGAGAGAGAGCTCAACTAAACCATAAACACGTGTGTATATTATGTTGATGAGGTCGTGTCAAACTAGTGTGGCAGGGACCTCATTTTCCAAGGCTCATGATAAAGTCACCGAAATGGTTTTTTACACCCCCGGTATAGGGGTGTGTATAGGATTCGGTCGATGTGTTTGTTTGTTTGTTTGTTTGTTTGTTTGTGTGTTTGTGTTCGCATATATATCTCAAGAATGAACGGACCGATCGTCACCAAACTTGGTGAACAGGTTCTATACATTCCTGAGACGGTCCTTACAAAAATTGGGACCAGTCAAACACACGGTTAGGGAGTTATTGGTGGATTAAGATTCTACAAGGACTTATAGAGGGACATATCAATCGTCAAAGGGAAATAACCTTCTCAGTTGCTGGCAGTGAGAATGGTAAGGACGGGGGTGTTTTCCTACCTCGGAGGAATTTCTTGTTTTATTTGTTTTTATCCTACATGTATATGTGAGAGAGAACACCCATTACATAACTAAACCATATACTCACACGTGTGTTTATCATGTGAATGAGGTCGTGTCAAACTAGTCTTGCTGGGACCTAACTTTCCAATGCTCATGATGTCAAAGTCACCGAGACAAACGTGATTCTGGGAACAACTTTTGCGCCTGCTGTTTCCCCTTGAAGACTTTTGAGAACGTACACGTCACATTATACTTTCTAGAATTACGTCTTTTTGGTTTGACGTCAAAGCTTTCACAAGGCTTTGCAAGAGATTGAGCTTCCATATGTGACAGGGGAGGCTACCGCTCCTTTCACAACGGACTCTGCACCCGGGTTGTTGGCCTTTAAAGTCAACACCTGTGGTTTGTAGAGTTCTGTTTGTGATGGGGTCTGGTGGTTTCCGATTGTCTGTATGTTCATGGAAACCTTCGGGTTTGCATAACAGTTTTTATAGGGCTAAGAAATTAGCCCTAATATTTTCAATCCTGTTTGATTGCACTTCGCTTCTCGAGGTGATCGTAGTGTTTCGGCACTTGGTTACACATAAGACGGTCTCAAACTTTGGGTGCTTCGACTGTGTGACGCTTGGAGCGAAAGACACGCAAATACAGTCTGTAGGGCTATCCTTTCGCTCGCTTTTCGATATTAAACAAGAGGCGAAGCCTTCAAGGCTCACATAAGAAATCGACAAACAGTAACACAAACTCAATCACTCCGTCACACATACACACATACACACACACACACACACAGTAAGCATAGGTGACACTGTGCAAGAAAGCGAGACACTAGATCTAGATCTGTCTGTCTGCATGTAGCCTACTTACAGGGACACGACTGCCAACTAGTCTCGGCCCGCTCAAAATAACAATGACCGAGACTTTCAGTAATTCCTTCGCGTGACGTCTAACCCTCTTACGTCATAATGTGACGTCTTCAAATGACGAAATGTTAAAGTTTCTACCACAGACATACAAACGCACGCACATACGCACATACGCACGCACAGACAGACAAAGTTACGATCGCATAGGCTACACTTACGTGAGCCAAAAACAACAACTCGTAAATCTAATACGACACAGCTAGACATATGTAGTACTATCTATGTCTTTGTTCTCTTCAGAGCCAGTGGTGATCTATTTAAAATATTAGTATGGGTGACATTTGTTTTGAGTTTGCTTGTACAAACAGTTTTGACAACTTTGGAAATGTGTCTGTTGGGTGTCACTGCTCGGCAGCTGAGTTATCATATGCTGCATAAACTTAAAGATGCAGTACAGGAGTCACATCACTGCTGAAGCAACGATTGGTTATTTTGTCGCAGATTACGATATAAACAAATAAGAATCTTTACACAACTCTTTCACAGACGACTACACATACCTTTAGTGTTGCTGACCAAACGACACTTTATGCGGTTTGTCAGTGTGCATCACCCGCCAAAATGTAATTAACTTTTCCCGTGATTATGTTCTGGGTCGGAAGGCTGTGTGCAGTATGCCAAAATGGACCCACATACCACCACCTTTTGCAATTTCCTTGCGTAATAAAACACAATGTCTTGACGTTGAGTACCGAACATAGAAAGAATTTTCCCTCTAGCAGAGACTAAATAAGCTACCATATATATTCATATAACACACCAAGTTTTAAACACGAATTGAAAGCATCTTTCCACTTGAAAACGTGATAAAAAAAATAAAAAAATCAGCAGACTGACTGATTTCTGTACATATTAAAATTAGTTTTTCTGAACTAATTGTGAAACCACAACACGGTGGCCAGTGAGCGGGAGGTCGTGGGTTCAAACCCCGGCAGGGTCATACCTAAGACTTTAAAATTGGCAATCTAGTGGCTGCTCCGCCTGGCGTCTGGCATTATGGGGTTAGTGCTAGGACTGGTTGGTCCGGTGTCAGAATAATGTGACTGGGTGAGACATGAAGCCTGTGCTGCGACTTCTATCTTGTGTGTGGCGCACGTTAAATGTCAAAGCAGCACCGCCCTGATATAACCCTTCGTGGTGGACTGGGCGTTAAGCAAACAAACAAACAAACTAATTATGTAAGTGCCACCTGGGTCGATCAATGTGTGAAATAAAGCAAGAAAAGAATAGTCATACAACTCTGCATATATATGAAAAACTCAACCACATGTGCTATGTTTCATTATTTAGAACTTAAATTCCTTTTCTCTGCGAGTTTACCTATAAATGTGTAAACATTTAAAATACAAATTAGGGATTATGTTACTGTGTGAGACCTTGAGAGAGAGAGAGAGTGTGTGTGTGTGTGTGTGTGTGTGTGTGTGTGTGTGTGTGTGTGTGTGTGTGTGTGTGTGTGTGTGTGTGTGTGTGTTTAAGACACAATATTTTGATTCATGAACAGTGTATATAAACCATGCATGCACACATACACACAGAAATTTGCTGCAGATGCTTTAAAAACAAAAATAAATGTACTCAACTTAAAAAAAAAACCAAAAAAACTCTGCATATGAAGGAGCCAGGCTCTTATTTTTGTGTTTTCAAGAAAGAAAAAAAAACCACGCTTATTGTATGTAAAAGCCAAGACAGATATGTGGTGGTAAACATGATGATGTGTACGCGGGAAAGACTGTATACTTAACTTTATAATTGTCACAGCAAATGGCTTCAAAACGTGTACAGTGTTTTCGGTTTTTCGGTTTCAGCCTTGATCGTGGACAGCGGCGGGACGTACCAACACAGCTTCATCTTTTTAGGTAATTGCACATACTTTTGTAAACGTTTGAATGAGGACTGTCAGCTTCGTCGTCATTTTCTTCTTTCTATATACATATCAGTTGGTCTTAATTTCTTCTTCGTCTTTTGTTGGCCTCAGAACTCCGACCTTATTAAGCAAACGTTTTGAATAATGAATGCATTTATCTCATCCATGTTCGAAACGACCATGTGCAGTACTGTTTACATTTCCTTGTTCTGGTAGTATTCTATTTTCAACCATGTGGAAGTCATTGTATGCGTGTGTGTGCGAGTGAGTGTGCGAGCGCGTGTGAGTACTGTTGTTAGTTTATCATTGGGTTTTTTTTCCTTTGTTTTTTTCCTTTTATTTTTACATGCTTGTCTACCATAATTTACCATTATCATTTTGACATTATTTCAAATTTGTTATATTAAAATCGTCCGCCAAATTTCATTTGCTTTTAAGAGTAAGCGTACGCTCATAAGCCTAGCTTGTTGTGCTCCATGTTCCTTATTTCATGTATGCGGTAATAGTACCAATGGAATTTATTGAATAAACTTGTTTAAACCAACTCCGACCTCTTCAATATCTTCGCGTTGTTTCTTCTGTCTTCTCACACAAAGCCGGTGTAACACGAGAAAATTACTCCCACGAGATTTTTACTCCGGAGTAAACATTTCGTACGAAAAAGTTACTCCCTTTACGAAAAAAAGCACTCCCCCATTGCACGAGAAAATTACTCCCCAAGACAGGTGAGTTCCGAGTAAACATTTCGTACAAAAATGTTACTCCCCTGACGAATAAATAACGAATAAATTACTTCACCCCAACACGAGCAATTTAACTTCCCATGCCAGGTGTACGAAATTTTTACTCCCTTGTCCCCTGTTAGTCTTGGTGGTGGAAGGGGTGGAAGGAGGGTAGCGCGACATTCGTGTGCGCGAGATCACTTATTGGCATTATCTCTTCGCCCTCATCCCATTTTTGCGTACAAGATTTTTACTGGAAAAAATGTGGAGTAAAAATTTCGTGGAGGGAGTAATTTTTTCTTGCCTTGGGGAGTTCTTTTCTCGTACGAAAAGTGTACTCAGAGTAAGAATTTCGTACGAAATATTTACTCCGGAGTAAATTTTTCGTGGAGTACAAATTTCGTGTTACACCGGTCTGGGTTTGACTGGAGTGAAAAATATTATTGTCTGTAAATATTAAAGTCTGTACTTTGATTGATCATTGCTGGTTTGTGTTGTGTACTTCAGGCTGCATGATGCTGCTGGGGTCTTTCCTGGATATGGCCGCTGGATTCTTCTACGCATCACGTGACCAGGAAGATGACATCGAAATCGTATCCGTCAATCGTGATTGGCTGGGCAGCTCCCTCGTCATTTCCATACAGGAAACCGGCAGTGCGCATGTTCAATATGACGCAGGGTCCATGATGTCGGTTCGCAGCAGACATTCTCAAGACTTGAAAGTTTAAGTTTATTGTATTGTGCATGAATAGATGAGGCTTTTTTCTCATCCTATGAATGAGAAAATCAGTGCAGTTACGTCTAATTAGTATTGTTCTAAATGCCAAAGTTTATGAGACAATCAGGCTTGTATGGATATAGCCTTATCATTATTGTGGATCTACCAAAGTAACTTGACCCGATTTTATTTTTAGAAATATGAAATTATGAAAGCAATCGAGCTATATGATCAAAGACTCTGTGACTGTGGCGAGGGAGAATGTTTTTGTTCACACTTACATCATTATTATTTGAAGTTTTAATTTTTTCTCATTTTTTTTCCCCAAAGGCAATGCTAACATTATACTTCACCATTTTCTCATCACTTGACGCATGAATTACAGAATGTATTGTCTACTTTGTAGAGGAACACTGCCTTATTTCTTGTAATGATATATTTTGCTATCTTATGACGAACGTTATTATTTTCTGCAGCCCATTTCCCAGAATAAACATTAAAGTTCTGAGTTACAGACGCATCTGTGATTGGTGTAAAAAAAACAAGTCGCGTAAGGCGAAATAACAACATCTAGTCAAGCTGTCGAACTCACAAATGAAACAGAACGCATTGCATTTTTTCCGCAAGACCGTACAATCGTAGCATCGTCTGTCCACCGCTCGTGGCAAAGGCAGTGAAATTAACAATCCAGAAAAGCGCGGTAGCGGTTGCGCTGAGGAGGATAGCACGCTTTTCTATATCTCTATTCTTTTTAACTCTCTGAACGTGTTTTTAATCCAAACATATCATATCTATATGTTTTTGGAATCAGGAACGGACAAGGAATAAAGATGAAATTGTTTTTAAATCGATTTCGGAAATTTTATTTTAATCATTATTTTTATATTTTTAATTTTCAGATCTTGTTTTTAATCCGAATATAACATATTTATATGTTTTTGGAATCAGAAAATGATGAAGAATACGATTAACGTAATTTTGGATCGTTTTATATAAAATAATTTTAATTACAATTTTCAGATTTTTAATGACTAATGTCATTAATTAATTTTTAAGCCTCCAAGCTGAACTGCAATACCAAAGTCGGGCCTTCGTCGAAGATTGCTTGGCCAAAATTTCAATCAATTTTATTGAAAAATGAGAGTGTGACAGTGCCGCCTCAACTTTTACAAAATGCCGGATATGACGTCATCAAAGACATTTATCAAAAAAATGAAAAAAATATGTAGGGATATCATATCTAGGAACTCTCATGAAAAATTTCATAAAGATCGGTCCAGTAGTTTACTCTGAATCGCTCTACACACACACACACACACACACACACACACACACACACATACACCACGACCCTCGTCTCGATTCCCCCTCTATGTTAAAACATTTAGTCAAAACTTGACTAAATGTAACAAGTCGCGTAAGGCGAAATTACTACATTTAGTCAAGTTGTCGAACTCACGGGATAAAACTGAACGCACTGTATTTTTTCACCAAGACAGTACAGCTTCGTTAATCCCCGCGTGAAGGAAATCGCTCACCTCGCACGTGCAAAACGTAGTGATATTGACACGCCAGATTAGCGCGGTAGCGTATTGTGCTAAGCAGGAAAGCGCGCTTTTCTATCCTCCTGTTAACTTTCTGAGCTTGTTTTGAATACAACCTATCATATCTATATGTTTTTGGAATCAGGAAATGATCAAGAATAAGATGGAATCATTTTTGGATCGATTTCCTAAATTTTAATCGTAAGACTAATTAATTTATTTTCGTTAATTGTGATCACATTTTAAGAGTAAACATGACATATGTATATATTTTTAGATTCAGAATGTGATGAAGAATACGATGCAATCAATTTTAAATCTGTTTGCGAAAAATCGATTTTAATGACAACTTTAATGAGCAAACGCATGAATTAATTTTTAAGCCTCGACGCTGAAATGCAATACTAAAGTCCGGGCTTTGTCGAAGATTACTTGACCAAAATGTCAACCAATTTGGTTGAAAAATGAGAGCGTGACAGTGCCGCCTCAATTTTCACGAAAAGCCGGATATGACGTCATCAAAGACATTTATCCAAAAAATGAAAAAAAAAGGTCTGGAGATACCATACTCAGGATCTCTCATGTCAACTTTCATGAAGATCGGTCCAGTAGTTTTCTCTGAATCGCTCTACACACACACACACACACACACACACACACACACATACACACACACACCACGACCCTCGTCTCGATTCCCCCCTCTACGTTAAAACATTTAGTCAAAACTTGACTAAATGTAAAAAGGGAGCAAATGCTGAGAGAGAGAGAGAGAGAGAGAGAGAGAGAGAGAGAGAGAGAGAGAGAGAGAGAGAGAGAGAGACGGACGGACGGACAGACAGAGAAAAATTGTATAACCAGTTATTTATGTTTGTCTGTATAGTTCATACTTCAAACCAGACGTTATTTTGAAGCAGAGACATCATTCGAATTACACTATTAAAGAGACTTAGGCAGTGAAGGCAGTAAAATATTTTATTTCTCACTCACGGACACAGTTTTTTGTTCTCGTGCAGAGATAGAAAACCTTATGACAAGAGTTCTTGGTCACTAATTAACAATGAAGTATACTTCATGCTGGCAACAAAAGCTAGATTGTGATGATCTATCACAATTGTCTCTCGTTCAGGGTTGTTGTTTGCAATTAGGGTCTCTGGATGAGATAAATGAGAAACTAAAAGTCGCAGCGTCATACTTCAATATGATTTCAACAAAGATTCGTATTTTGTTATTAAGTCTTGCCAATAAACGTAGTGATCAAATTCCAAAATCTCATTCCAATGAATACACAGCTCTGCAGAAACTCTTTCGTCTTTGTTTTCAATGTCAGCCCGCTCTATCCAGTTTCAGAAACATCATTCTTCCTCCATCCACACATACATCCGATGTATTTCTGTGCAAGAAATTGTTCTCTTCTGTTCAGTAACACCTCCCTCTGTCCCGTTTCGGGAAAAAAGGCCTTTCTGTACATTTGCCATCCACAAATATGTCTCAAATGTATAGATCTGCCCAAGAACATTTGTTCTGCTTCATCGGTGACATCGAAATCCTTCCAATTTCAGAAATATCGTTCTATCGCACGACATCCACACACATCTAGCTGTCTCAAAAGAACTGTTGTCTGCTTCTCTAGTGACACCTCACCCCGTATCGTTTCGGAAAAAAAGGTCTACCGTTACACATCTGATAGCATCGATAGATTTGTGGAAGATATTTCCTGATCTTCATCAGAGGACTCGCTCCGTGAACATTCGGAAAAGTTCGTTTCGCCTTAAATTGATGTTTTTAACTTTTGATCGCCCTTTCCTTAACCGGCTTTGAATACAGTTTGACATACTGCTTAACTTTACTAAAGGTAACACATGGTAAACACTAGTATTCACATGGATGACATGGTAAACACTAGTATTCACATGGATGACATGGTAAACACTAGTATTCACATGGATGACATGGTAAACACTAGTATTCACATGGATGACATGGTAAACATTAGTATTCACATGGATGACATGGTAAACACTAGTATTGACATGGATGGCATGGTAAACACTAGTATTCACATGGATGACACGGTAAACACTAGTATTCACGTGGATGACATCCATATGGATTAATAAAATTGAGTTGAGTTGAGTTGAGTTAAACTATAGTATTCACATGGATGACATGGTAAACACTAGTAGTAGTATTCACATGGATAACATGGTAAACACTAGTATTCACATGGATGACATGGTAAACACTAGTATTCACATGGATGACATGGTAAACACTAGTATTCACATGGATGACATGGTAAACACTAGTATTCACATGGATGACATGGTAAACACTAGTATTCACGTGGATGACATGGTAAACATTAGTATTCACGTGGATGACGTGGTAAACACTAGTATTCACATGGATGACACGGTAAACACTAGTATTCACATGGATGACATGGTAAACACTAGTATTCACATGGATGACACGGTAAACACTAGTATTCACGTGGATGACATGGTAAACACTAGTATTCACATGGATGACATGGTAAACACTAGTATTCACATGGATGACATGGTAAACACTAGTATTCACATGGATGACATGGTAAACACTAGTATTCACATGGATGACATGGTAAACACTAGTATTCACATGGATGACACGGTAAACACTAGTATTCACATGGATGACATGGTAAACACTAGTATCCACGTGGATGACATGGTAAACACTAGTATTCACTTGGATGACATGGTAAACACTAGTATTCACATGGATGACACGGTAAACACTAGTATTCACGTGGATGACATGGTAAACACTAGTATTCACGTGGATGATATGGTAAACACTAGTATTCACGTGGATGACATGGTAAACATTAGTATTCACATGGATGACATGGTAAACACTAGTATTCACGTGGATGATATGGTAAACACTAGTATTCACGTGGATGACATGGTAAACATTAGTATTCACATGGATGGCATGGTAAACACTAGTATTCACATGGATGACATGGTAAACACTAGTATTCACATGGATGACATGGTAAACACTAGTATTCACGTGGATGACATGGTAAACACTAGTATTCACATGGATGACATGGTAAACACTAGTATTCACATGGATGACACGGTAAACACTAGTATTCACGTGGATGACATGGTAAACATTAGTATTCACATGGATGGCATGGTAAACACTAGTATTCACGTGGATGACATGGTAAACACTAGTATTCACATGGATGACATGGTAAACTATAGTATTCACATGGATGACATGGTAAACACTAGTAGTAGTATTCACATGGATAACATGGTAAACACTAGTATTCACGTGGATGACATGGTAAACACTAGTATTCACATGGATGACATGGTAAACACTAGTATTCACATGGATGACATGGTAAACACTAGTATTCACATGGATGACATGGTAAACACTAGTATTCACGTGGATGACATGGTAAACACTAGTATTCACATGGATGACATGGTAAACACTAGTATTCACGTGGATGACACGGTAAACACTAGTATTCACATGGATGACGTGGTAAACACTAGTATTCACGTGGATGACATGGTAAACACTAGTATTCACATGGATGACATGGTAAACACTAGTATTCACATGGATGACATGGTAAACACTAGTATTCACATTGATGATGAGCACTGGTGTTTACCATGTGCTGCATTTTGCTTCTACTATATCACGGCGTGTTCAAAACTGGTTACAGAAAGGATGTGCAAACGTGTTCTTTTACGGTAAAACGAATTTGTCCGAATCTCAGTTAAGAGTGCACTGTTATACATCTGTCTCAAAAACTTCATCAAAAGCCAGATTTCCTGTAGACGGCCAACTGAAGACTGACACGTTGCCTTGTTGTTGTGTTTGCTGCTGCTGCTGGCTGGGAAGAGCGACAGTTCCGGTACTGGCACTTCCGGCGGAAGACGGACCAACGGCTGAGCTAAGTGGAATGACGGAAGTCGGGGTGGAGCAGTACGAGGCTAAGTCCTTGATCTTCCGAGGCTTCTTGGGTGGGGGAGGACCGGGGATTTGTTGTTTAGGCTTGGTGCCGTTATTCTTCCTTTTCTGCTCCTCTGCTTTTTCGGCCTTATCTGCTTTCTCCACTTCTATCTGCAAGGTTAGGATGCAACGTCAGTAACGTGAAGATCCAAGAGCATGAGCGAAAACCAACAGCTTTGGGTAAGCTTTCGACTAAGGCGAACACACGCAAAGGTCGAACATTTCAAGCGACTTTACCCTTTGAAAGGTCGAGGTCGTTATCAACGAAGAGAGACAGGGAATCCCGCGACAATGAAAACAGTGCAAACAAACTGACACGCCTTGACTGTGGCGCTGCCACGAATGCAGTGTGTTACCTAGACAGGGCTGTCCCTGAACGTGACACTCATAGAGAAGAGAACACTCCTGCCAGTGTGTGGGGCTGACTCAGCCCCGTGCACCACGATTGACCTGACGGATTCTGACCCTGCGATGCCTCACGGACTTTACGACTGACGGACGACGATTTTACTTGCAATGCTAGCTCGTGTTTGCCTTGGCGGCCTTATCTATTTCTTCTGTAAACATTCATGGTTTACGAAACAAAACAAAGCGAAAAACTTTTTTTATAATCTAAGAAAACAACAAATTGATATCGCTTGTGTTCAAGAAACATACGTTTCAGAAAATGACGTTGAGCAATGGGAAAGAGAATGGGGAGGGAAGATTTTTTATTCAACGGCAACGAATCATAGCCTTGGCCAAATAATACTTGTTCGAAAGAATTTCCCATTTGAAATGCAATGTGTTGTGAAGTCGAGAAGAATACTTGAGCTTGAAGTCGTGGTAAACGAAGAAAAGTTGTATGTTTTTAACGTTTACGGTCCAAACAACACGTCTGAAAGAAGAAATTGTTTTGCACTTCTTGAAAAATGTTTAAGGGAAAAAGCAGATTATCAGAAAATAGTTTGTGGTGATTTTAATTGTGTTTTGGATAATGATTTAGATATCATAAGTGGGGGTAAACATAACGCTTTTGATGTGAACATGTTTAATAACTTGCTGGCTGATAACGGCCTGAACGATCTGTGGCGTCTTTTTCATGTTGATGATAAAGAGTTCACATGGTCACGAAAAACACCCTTTATTGCCAGGAGACTTGATTTTATATTAGCCTGCGATGATGTATTGAATCGGACACGTGATTGTAAGATACAGTCAGTAGCACAGACCGATCACAGGATGGTAATCATGCATTTCAATTTAACACATATTGATAGAGGCCCGTCGTATTGGAAGTTTAATGATAGTTTACTGAATGATAGTGAATTTGTTGAAAGAATGAATGAGTTGTTAGAACAACATATGATTGAAAATGTACATATTGAACCTCAGATGCACTGGGAGATTTGTAAAGTTAAAATAAGGGAATTTTGTATTAGTTTTAGTAAAAGGAAGAAAATGCAAATGATTGATCAGAAACAGAAGTTGCATAACGAATTAAATGAAATCGATAAAAAGTTGTCCATTGATGTAGAAAACCAACGTTTGTTGACACAGAGAGAAAATGTTAAGCACAAATTAGAAATTTATAATATTCACAAGGCAAAAAGCGCACAGGTGAGATCTCGTGAAAAATGTATTGCAGAAGGGGAAAAACAAATACCCGATACTTTTTGAATTTGGAAAAAACAAGGGCAAATGTTAAAGTAATGGACAGATTGTGTGACAATAATGGAGACATTTTTACATCACAACAAGAAATAATGCAAGCGCAAACCAATTTTTTTCGAAAAATGTTTGGTACGAAAATGTGTTTTGATGAAACGAAGGCGGAACGCGAGTCTATCCCAATTAAATATTCCACAATTAAAAGAGGACAAGACGAATGAGCTGGAAAAAGATATTACAATTGAAGAAATTGGTAGAGCACTTCAATCATTAAGAAACGGCTCTGCGCCGGGCTTGGACGGCGTCACAGCCAGTTTTATTAAATGTTTCTGGCCTAAAGTTAAGGATTTGGTGTTTGCCTCCTTAAACGCATCTTTTCAAGCTGGAGAGATGTCTCCTACACAAAAAAGGCGGTGATATCCTTAATTCACAAAGGAAAGGATCTATAACGAGATAATTTAAATAATTGGAGACCCACTAATACTGATTACAAAATATTTGCAAAATGTCTGGCACATCGCCTTGGGTCTGTTGTTTCTAGTATTATATCAGAGGACCAGGTTGGTTTCATTAAAGGCAGAAAAGCGAGTGATATTATTCGATTAATTGATGATGTAACAGATTTTATGAATTGTAATAATAAGCCAGGCATTCTCCTTGATCTGGATTTTGCACGAGCATTTGATTCAATATCAAAGGAATATAACATATTATGATTTGGGCATTTAACAAATTTGGTTTTGGTGGAAATTGTTTAAATTGGGTAAAAGTATTAATGAATAATACCACAAGTTGTATTAATTACGTGGGTTGGATTTCCGAGGAATTCGACGTATTAACTGGGATCCGTCAGGGGTGTAATTTTTCTCCGATGGCCTTCGTCCTTGGCCTTGAACTCCTAGCCATTAAAATCCGCAGTGATCAGACCATAAAAGGATTGAATTTTCCATCATTTGATCGAGAGAGGAACATGGAATATGTGTTAAAACTGGCAATGTATGCAGACGACGTAACACTGTATTATTGATAGTAAAACAGTTCTCGTATATTTCAAATTTAAATTTGAATCAAAATAAAACCGAAGCAATGTGGTTGGGATCCATGAAGAACAGCCCAGAACAATGTTGTAATATAAAATGGACAAAACAGTTAAAGATTTTGGGTATTATATTTAGGAATGATATTGTTGCTTCTGACATTGAAGAAAACTGGTCAAAACGTTTTGATAGAATTGAAAGAATTGAAAGAATTGTTGGAATGTGGTCAAGAAGAAATTTAAGTATTAGCGATAAACTGTGCATAATTAAAACATTTTTGATATCCCAGTTTGTATACGTTTTTCAGGCACTTTCTGCTCCGACAAAAGTGCTTGACAGACTGAACAGTATCCTCTTTAAATTTCTGTGGAAACGTAAGTATTCAAACACTAAAGCATTTGAGAAGGTTAAACGAACAGTTTTGTGTGATAAATTAGAAATGGGCGGTATTAACATGATAAATATGCATGATATGCAGACATCCTTTTTGTTATGCTGGGCAGCTAGGCTACAGCAAACAGATTTTCAAAATTGGAAATTAGTTCCAAGACATTATTTTGACGCTCTTGGAAGTCGTCTGTGTTGTTTTCAATCAACTGCCACCCCGAGACAGTTTGTAGGCCTGATGAGAATAAAATCGAAATTTTGGCAACATGTATTAAAACAAGAAGGGCAAAGCCCATACGACTCACATGCTTGACCTTGACCTTTACATGACCTTGACCTTCAGGGTCAAGGTCAAATAACTAAACCTAGCAATGACATCATACACTAAGAACTGCTTTACACATTTTTCCTACCAAAATACATGTGACCTTGACCCAAGGTCAAGGTCATCCAAGGTCATGCAACACAAAGCTGTTAATTCAAGACATAGGAAGTACAATGGTGCTTATTGGCTCTTTCTACCATAAGATATGGTCACTTTTAGTGGTTCACTACCTTATTTTGGTCACATTTCATAAGGGTCAAAGTGACCTTGACCTTGATCATATGTGACCAAATGTGTCTCATGATGAAAGCATAACATGTGCCCCACATAATGTTTAAGTTTGAAACAGTTATCGTCCATAGTTCAGGGTCAAGGTCACTTCAAAATATGTATACAATCCAACTTTGAAGAGCTCCTGTGACCTTGACCTTGAAGCAAGGTAAACCAAACTGGTATCAAAAGATGGGGCTTACTTTGCCCTATATATCATATATAGGTGAGGTATTGAATCTCAAAAACGGCAGAGAAAATGGGAAAAATGGGAAAAATAGCTGTTTTTAGGCAACATTTATGGCCCCTGCGACCTTGACCTTGAAGCAAGGTCAAGATGCTATGTATGTTTTTTGGGGCCTTGTCATCATACACCATCTTGCCAAATTTGGTACTGATAGACTGAATAGTGTCCAAGAAATATCCAACGTTAAAGTTTTCCGGACGGACGTCCGGACGGACGGACGGACGGACGGACGAACGACTCGGGTGAGTACATAGACTCACTTTTGCTTCGCATGTGAGTCAAAAATGGATTGAGAATAGACTTTTTTTTTGGTAGAAAAAGAACGATTTATCGATCAATGTTTAGGGAATAATGCAGGTATTGTTTTTAAAAAGAATGTTTTGTGTTTTGAAAATTGGATTAAAGCTGATGTGAATGGTGTACGTGATATATGGATAGACGGTAATATTGTCCCGTATGAACAGATTTGTACCAGTGTTGGTTTTTGCGCCACACGGCTTTTTGAGTAGAATGCTTTGCACACGGCCCTCCGCGCGCATGCGCTGCGAGACGACACAGCCAACGGAAACGCGAGCGACGAATCTGGGCCCTGTCTACAAGACCTGTTCAAAAAACCTTCCCCAAAACAGTTCCGCGCTATTTTAACAAATGCAAAAGCAAGAGCACCATGCTCTGTAAAATTCTGGTTACAAAAATATAATATTTCCATTGACGAGGAATATTGGCTCTTGGCAATTAAATGTACTGTAAGCAAGGAAAGATTAAAGTTACTTCAATGGAAAATATTACATAATATTTACCCCACAAACATTTTACTCCACAAGATGAAATTGAAAGAAAATAATTTGTGTAGTCTTTGTAACGAAATAGATTATATTGAGCACTTTTTTTGGAAATGTAGAAAAATGAAGTTATTTTGGGAACATGTTATAATGTATTTTTGTTAATACGAAAGAAAATGTTATATTAACAGAACATGATGTATTGTTTGGTTATTTACCAGGAATGCATACCCCAACAAACAAAATTATAAATCATATTTTGTTGATAGCAAAAATGTGTATCAGCAAGTTTAGATATGGTAAGCCTATTGATTTAAATGTAATGTTTAATTGCGAATTAGGGTTGAGACGTTTGAGTATTTTGTAAATGAAAATGTTTAAGTTTATGTGCATATGCATATGTATGTGTGTGTGTGGATTTATGATTATGTTGATGTCGCAAATGTTGACACCGCAGACACAACAGCATTGATTAATACATTCTTGTCCATTTATGTACTGTAAGAATTCGCGCCAAAAGTAAATGTTAAATGTACTGTGCCACAGATTAATGTACAGTTAAACATACAGATACCAAGTGTGTCATATAATGTTATTGTTTACGAAAAAAAACAAAAAAACAAACACCAGCGTTGGGTAAACTTTAACGCTGAAAAGCGAAGATAATTAGTTGAATACAGAAATACTTATTAGAACTAGAGAATGAAGAGTATACCGAGATATAACATACGCGTGGAAATTGAGACAAGAAGCCTTAAGGCGCCGCCATACGGAACGATTTCTAAAGCCTACCCACTGCCGCTTTCCACTGCAATGGCGACAATTATTGAAAATTGCGAAGGTGTATGACCATTTTGGCTGATATACCCAAACAAAAAATGCTAGCAATATCGATGTCAGGGGGCTTCTTTTTAAGTGTTCTTTGAGTTTTGACATAGGTTATTGGCCTCACTTGTTTGACCCTTACAAACCTTAAGGTTAAGCTCCAAGGCCACACACTTGCGGTAGGTCATGGCTTCCAGGAAGTGCAGCGCCCTCTGACGGTGACGAATGGTGGAGAGCAGAGTCTTGGCCTCAGCGCTGGTCTTGACGGCGCAGTACTTCTTGTACATCAGAGGTTCGTGCTTCCTTGCGTTACCTTCGTCTTCACACTCCACTGAAAGAGGAAGACAATGGACCTTAACAACTGACACATCTTTAGCCACCCCCCCCCCCCCCCCTCCGTTTGGCTTGTCATTATTTAATGCTTGCCCCTCCCTGCGTGTGTGTGTGTGTGTGTGTGTGTGTGCGTGCGTGCGTGCGTGCGTGCGTGCGTGCGTGCGTGCGTGTGTGTGTATGAGTGTGTGTAATGTGTTATTAGTTAACGTATGTGAAAGCCCTGTAAACAATGGTATCATGTGTATGTGTGTGTTTTTCCCCAATGGTCGAAAAGCGCTCTGAGTAGTGTTTAACCCGGGATATACATGCTCTAGGAATATTACGTATCCTCATTGGCCAGACATCTCACGAGTTTCTTTGCAATGTCTGCAAAAGCGAGGTCAACACAAACCTGCTGGTGCCTGTCTTCCTCTCGCCAAGACCTTCCGCTTAATAATATTCATGCGCGAAGCTACTCCTCTTCCCTGCATTAAATACTAGATTTGAGCAAAAACACATGAACAGAATAGAAAGCCTACATTATTATTGTGACAGGGGAGGCTACCGCTCCTTTCACAACGGACTCTGCACCCGGGTTGTTGGCCTTTAAAGTCAACACCTGTGGTTTATAGAGTTCTGTTTGTGATGGGGTCTGGTGGTTTCCGATTGTCTGTATGTTCATGGAAACCTTCGGGTTTGCATAACAGTTTTTATAGGGCTAAGAAATTAGCCCTAACATTTTCAAACCTGTTTGATTGCACTTCGCTTACCGAGGTGATCGTAGTGTTTCGGCACTCGGTTACATCTGGCGCTTGCGAGCAGGAATGGGACTCAGCATGATATGTTCAGGTAATGGCATAATATGACCACTGAACATGTTCGTGCTGTTCCCATTCTGCGAACTTGGGATGGACAGTGGTCCCCCGGTTCGGAACTTCGGGACGAAGTTCATTTCAAACGGGGGCGATTGTGACAGGGGAGGCTACCGCTCCTTTCACAGCAGACTCTGCACCCGAGTTGTTGGCCTTTAAGTCAACACCCGTGGTTTGTGGAAATCTGTTTGTGATGGGGTCTGGTGGTTTCCGATTATCTCTATGTTCATGGAAACCTTCGGGTTTGCATTACAGTTTTTATAGGGCTAAGAAATTAGCCCTAACATTTTCAATCCTGTTTGATTGCACTTCGCCTCCCGAGGTGATCGTAGTGTTACGGCTCTCGGTTACATCATTTTGAGAATGATTCACCTACTCATGTAACAGAGACAAAGAAGCAGGTCATGGGATAATGACTGATACCGCTTCTACTGGGTTCAATGTAATGAGGACATTACACGGAAAATGAAGACAAATAGTTATAACCTATCGCATGTTAGAAAAGACACACACCAAAGACTTACTTAGATCGCAGATTTTCTGAAGCTCCGAGTCTTTATTTTTCCTCTCTTCCTTCAGTGCTGCCCCCTGTGACTGGAGCATCCCGATCAGACGAGATAACTCTGCTTGTTCTTTACATTGATGTACCACATACTGCTGCAGAATGGTTGCTTTGTTCTTCTCCTTTCTAAAAATGAAGATATTAGTCATGTTAGCCCTCTCTCTGTCTGTCGTTCTGTCTGGCGGACTGAATACAGTGTTCTAGATGATCGAACGTGTAGCAAAGACCTGTACGTGTACGTGTAGATAGTGCGTCAACCGTGACTCATTACATTTAGTCAAGTTTTGACTAAATGTTTTAACGTAGAGGGGGGAATCGAGACGGGTGTGTGGTGTATGTGTGTGTGTGTGTGTGTGTGTAGAGCGATTCGGAGAAAACTACTGGACCGATCTTCATGAAATTGGACATGAGAGATCCTGAGTATAGTATCTCCAGACGTTTTTTTCATTTTTTGGATAAATGTCTTTGATGACGTCATATCCGGCTTTTCGTGAAAGTTGAGGCGGCACTGTCACGCTCTCATTTTTCAACCAAATTGGTTGAAATTTTGGTCAAGTAATCTTCGACGAAGCCCGGACTTTGGTATTGCATTTCAGCTTGAAGGCTTAAAAATTAATTAATGAGTTTGTTCATTAACGTTGTCATTAAAATCGATTTTTCGCAAACAGATTTAAAATTGATTGCATCGTATTCTTCATCACATTCTGAATCTAAAAATATATACATATGTCATGTTTACTCTTACAATGTGATCACAATTAACGAAAATAGATTAATTAATCTTACGATTAAAATTTAAGAAATCGATCCAAAAATAATTTCATCTTATTCTTTATCATTTCCTGATTCCAAAAGCATATAGATATGATAGGTTGTACTCAAAACAAGCTCAGAAAGTTAACAAGAATACAGAAAAGCGCGCTTTCCTGCTTAGAACAATACGCTACCGCGCTAATCTGGTGTGTCAATATCACTACGTTTTGCACGTGGGAGGTGAGCGATTTCCTTCACGCGGGGATTGACGAAGCTGTACTGTCTTGGTGAAAAAATACAGTGCGTTCAGTTTCATCCCTTGAGTTCGACAGCTTGACTAAATGTAGTAATTTCGCCTTACGCGACTTGTTTTTTTTTTTCTCCAATGTTCCAAATGCATGCGTTGTTTTGCTCCCACCAAGACTACAGATCTTGGCAAACGCGTGACGTAAAAACTAAATTTGATGACGTTACCCATACACGTTCCCGTACACGTGCTGAAAAGTGCCACATCTAGATCTTGCTATTGTCTGTGTGTTTGTGTATGTGTGTGTGTGTGTGTGTGTGTGTGTGTGTGTGTGTGTGTTTGTGTGTGTGTGTGTGTGTGTGTGTGTGTGTGTGTGTGTGCGTCCAACAAGAAAATCAAATGCCTACACGGCTTGCCTTCGAACCCCCCCCCCCCCCTTTCAAGACCCCCAAATAGAAGACTTCCACCCTTCTCACCCAACCTGATAGAAGACTCGAGCTCCAATAAGACCCTTCACCCTTTATAGACCCTGTTTTCTCAGATTTTCTGTTCACACCCTCTGTAAGTTTCTGTAAATTTACCCCCATTTAGCATTTCTTCTTTTTACATTTAGTCAAGTTTTGACTAAATGTTTTAACATAGAGGGGTAATCGAGACGAGGGTCGTGGTGTATGTGTGTGTGTGTGTGTGTCTGTGCGTGTGTGTGTAGAGCGATTCAGAGTAAACTACTGGACCGATCTTTATGAAATTTTACATGAGAGTTCCTGGGTATGATATCCCCAGACGGATTTTTTTCATTTTTTCGATAAATGTATTTTGTGACATAATATCCGGCTTTTTGTAAAAGTTAAAGGCACAGTAAGCCTCCCGTAAACCATCACAGAGCTCCCCGAGCGTCCAAATACAGTACAAGCATACTTCCATTTGAACGCTCACCGAACGGGAACATCCTGGCTGCTTTCTGTCGAGCGTGAGACATTTTCAAAGAATTCATTTTCGTAGACTTGTTCGTTAACAACAACGGCGCCTCGTTTTTGCGCTGGACCTAACTTTTAAAATCTAAATAATAAATTCACAGCTTGTTACACAAACATTCTTTAATCATAAAAGAATTCGTTTTTCATCAAGACAAGATCAGAACAATTCGAAGTTGTGAAAGTTTAAAAAAAAGAAAAGCCCGGAAGCAGGGTCACGCAAGGGTCGTAGCAGACGGTTTATCAGTGCAAATCGCCGTTCCTCTCAACAGTCAAAAGCCATCGCTAGAGTTCTTGTGAACCACAGCCGTTGTTTCGTGCATAAAAAACGTGCTATTGTAGATAAGCTCACGTCGAGTCGCATTCATGACTAACTGACGACTGCATTGTGAAAAAGGAAAACTGGATCACACGGGTTCACGATGGCTCAGGGGTAAGATAAACCACGCAAAAATAAATTCTTTGAAAATTGTTCGCTCTTTACGGAGGGCACCTAGGATGTTCTCAATTGGTGAGTGTTTAAATGAAAGGGTGTTTGTACTGTGTGTAAAAGCCTGACCGTATCTGTGATGGTTTACGGGAGGCTTACCCTGCCTTTAAGGCGTCACTGTCACACCCTCATTTTTCAATCAAATTTATTGAAATTTTGGCCAAGCAATCTTCGACGAAGGCCGGACTTCGGTATTTCATTTCAGCATGGAGGCTTACAAATTAATTCATGACTTTGGTCATTAAAAATCTGAAAACTGTAATTAAAATTATTTTGTTATAAAACGATCCAAAATTACTTTTATTGTATTCTTCATCATGTTCTGATTCCAAAAACATATAAATATGTTATATTCGGATTTAAAACAAGCTCTGAAAACTAAAAATATAAAAATTATGATTAAAAATAAATTTCCGAAATCGTTTTAAAAACTATTTCATCTTATTTTTTGTCGGTTCCTGATTCCAAAAACATATAGATATGATATGTTTGGATTAAAAACACGCTTAGAAAGTTAAAACGAAGAGAGGTACAGTAAAGCGTGCTATGAAGCACAGCGCAACCGCTACCGCGCCAAACAGGCTCGTCACTTTCACTGCCTTTTGCACTAGCGGCGGACTACGTTCAGTTTCATTCTGTGAGTTCCACAGCTTGACTAAATGTAGTAATTTCGCCTACTTGTTTAAAACTTGTTTTTCTCAGGGTTTTGTAAGTCTTAAACTGAGAAATCCACTTCATATCAAAAACAAATAATTAAAAAAAAGTATATAAACATAACATAAAATAAACAATTACAACAATTAGAATACACTCTTCAAAAAAAGTTAAAGATCACTTTTTTACAAGCACGCCACACAAAACAGACAAGACCGAATTCTTTTATTTAAAAAAAAAATAATTGAACAACCAAGGAGTAATGACAAACAAAGCAAAGATCGAACGCGGCAGCGACAATTTAGTTAGAGTGTGTCAAACGTGACAACACTCGAAAATGGAATTCACAACAACGTGAATCAGTGTCAATAACGCGTGTGCCCTCCGTTGTGTGCCAGGCATTCAACACATGGAGTGGATCAGGTTGCAAATGAATGCTCTGGGAACTCCATTCCACTCCTGCTGGAGCCATTGCAGCAGTTAACCCAGATTGGCAGGAGGAGGGAGATGTTGCTGTACCCGACGACAAAGCTCGTCCCACATGTGCTCAATGGGGTTCAGGTCCAGGCTGTTGGCTGGCCACATCATCCTGTTGACCCTGGCTTGCTGGATGAAGGTGTTTACAGCTGCAGAGCGATGGGGAGGTGTGTTGTCATCCTGAAGAATCGCACGAGGGCCGATCGCTTGGAGGGCTGGAACGACCAGGGGTTGCAGGATCTCATTCTGGTAGCGGACACCGGTCAAGTTGCCCACTACATGGTACAGAGGTGTCCTTAGACGTGTGCTGATCCCTCCCCAGACCATCACAGAGCCTCCGCCAAAACGCTGTCGTTCCAGAAGAGCTCCTTCTGCGAAGCGCTCTCCGCGACGCCTCCACACTCGGATACAACCATCAGCAGGTTCCAAGTAAAAGCGGGACTCCTCTGTAAACAACACCTGAGCCCACTGCTGACGTTGCCACCTCACATGTTGAGTGCACCAGGCTCGGCGAGCTGCTCGGTGATTAGCAGTCAGGGTTGTTCCTCGGACTGGACGCCTTGCACGCAAGCCAAAGTTGTGAAAGCGGTTTCGGGTCGTCTGACCACTAACAACAGTGTTAGTGGTAGCTTGTAGGAGTTGCCTAATGTTGTTTGCCGTAGCCATTCTTTGTTGCATGGCCTGCCTCTGAATGAAGCGATCCTCTCTTTGTGTGGTGACTCTGGGCCGACCAGAACGTTGTCGCTCCTGCACTCTTGCAGTTGCTTGGAATCTCTGTTTTAGTCTGATGATGACAGAGGGAGCCACAGCAAGCCTCTGGGCCACTTGCCTGGTAGCAACACAGTCTTGTAGCCATCCTATTGCCCTTCCTCTATCCAAATCGCTCAGTTTTCTTCGTGGGGGCATGTTGCTACTGTGCATAATTGTGTCAGCGTGTCAACCTTTAAACACAAGCTGGTGAGCGATGTTCATAGCCAGGACCCTGTTGTAGCACGTGCATCACAACCTTTTGCCCTGGCATGCGTTCCGCAAATTTCATGGGGCTATAAAAAACACCCTTTTTCTTCCAAAATGCAGAAGCTTTTGAGAAGTCACACAAAGGGAAATAACTCTGCCTGCCAAACAAAATTCTAGGTCAAGGCTCATTGTTCATTTGTTAATTCAAACACATTAATCTTTTAATTATTATGTCGATGTTTAATTTTTTGGCCATTTTTTATAATTAGATCCGTTTTTTCAACCGATCCTTAACTTTTTTGAAGAGTGTATGCTGTTCCACTTCCAGCTTCACAAAATAATGTCACAGTTCAAGAGAAAGTTCACGTCCGACTGATTGACACGAACTTGATCCTACTGTGTGTGACCTATATCATCCATTTACTAGATTTAGTTATTCAACCCTAAGAATATTCCACATTTACAAACTTTCCCACCTCCGACCCCCTTCCCACCACCATCATAAGTCTGACATGCTCAACATCCTCCACATGTTGAAAAAAGAGATTTTATTTTATTTTACAAGAACCGTAATATTAATAATAACTCATTTTCTTGACCAAATTTGATTCTGGGCTGGCCAAGACAAAATATGTGTACTCAGACACTTGCGTGGCCTCATTTCAGACACTATGACATCATAACGTGACCTCATTTACAACGCTATTACATCATCAATGATCACATGATGTCATCACCAATAATCTAGCCAAGACAAAAATACCCCAGACACTAAGCTGTGGCCAAATCAAACAATGACATCATAGCTTGATGAGTTCAAGACTTATTTTCTTGATAGCTCTGTGGATATTTTCAGGGGTGAAAATCTTCTCCAGAAATCATTTTCATGCTTTGACTCTGAAATTTCAAAGGTCTGGCTTAAAAAACATGCGAGATAACTTCAACGTTACGTTTTTATGAATCGAACATGACCCCGCTGTGACCCGAAAATTCCCGCAAACATGAGCCCGCGGGTCAACCAAACTAGGGTTATGACGGGAGATCATCAAATCCTAGAAGTATGCAAAGTTTTAAACCTCTAGTTTCAAAAGCATCTGAGATAACCTCAACGTGTTCTGTCCACAGCCTATAACAGTGTACTAGATGATCGAACGTGTAGCAAAGACCTGTACGTGTAGATATTGCGTCACCCGTGACTCACTTTTTTCTCCAATGTTCCAAATGCATACGTTGTTTTGCTTCCACCAAGAATGCAGATCTTGGCTAACGCGTGACGTAACAACTAGATTTGATGACGTTACCCGGACACGTACACGTTCCCATACACGTCCTGAAAAGTGCCGATCTAGAATCTTGCTATTAATAACTAAGACACACCAATTACTCAGGCGAGTCAAAAATCAAGAAAATCTCTCTCTCTCTCTCTCTCTCTCTCTCTCTCTCTCTCTCTCTCTCTCTCTCTCTCTCTCTCTCTCTCTCTCTCTCTCTCTCTGCCCCCCCTCCCCCCCCCACACACACAAACAGTCATCACACTCCATCACACTCCATCACCAAACTCACCTCAGCCGTTTGTAAGAGGAACGAAGCTCAGCCTTGTTAGTATGCATGAGCTTCTCCAGTTCGAACACATCAAGAAGTCCTGCAACCGTCAAAGCCTCCTCCCCTTCCTCTCCTTCTACCTCCTCTATCCTCCTTCTCCTGTCAGCTAGCTTTACACGCTTCTTCTTGCTTTCGTCGGTATCTCTCTCGTCAGAACCAGCGGTATCAGAATTATCTGCTTTACCTGAAGATACTGTATCTCTCTCGTCAGAACCAGAGGGAACAGAATTGTCTGCTTTACCTGAAGATGCTGTATCTCTCTCGTCAGAACCAGTGGGAACAGAATTGTCTGCTTTACCTGAAGATGCTGTATCTCTCTCGTCAGAACCAGTGGGAACAGAATTGTCTGCTTTACCTGAAGATGCTGTATCTCTCTTGTCAGAACCAGTGGGAACAGAATTGTCTGCTTTACCTGAAGATGCTGTATCTCTCTTGTCAGAACCAGTGGGAACAGAATTGTCTGCTTTACCTGAAGATGCTGTATCTCTCTTGTCAGAACCAGTGGGAACAGAATTGTCTGCTTTACCTGCAGATGCTGCATCTCTCTTGTCAGAACCAGTGGGAACAGAATTGTCTGCTTTACCTGCAGATGCTGTATCTCTCTTGTCAGAACCAGTTGGAACAAAATTGTCTGCTTTACCTGCAGATGCTGTATCCCTCTTGTCAGAACCAGTGGGAACAAAATTGTCTGCTTTACCTACAGATGCCGTGTCACTGCCTGCTTCTTCTTCTACCACCTTAGTGTTCAGCGATTTCGTGCAGTCTTGGAGCACTTTTACTTCTTGTAGAGCGTCAGACTCCATCGTTTGCGCGGCTTGGTGATCGTGGTGGTTGTCCTGCATGTTCACGATGCTCGCCAGAAAGCTCATGGGGAAGGCAGAGGCTTGGTAAGACATGGCGTTGAGGTGGGATACTTCCCCATCTCGCTCCGTCTGAACCTCATTCTCCTCCGTACAGGCTAGCGGGCTGTCATGGCTCTGAGCGCCGGCCTTCGCATTACCGGGCTTGGATGCGTTGGTTTTTGGATCCTTTGACTCTAAATACTGACAGAAGAACCCATTCGAGGTGTTTGCTGACTCTGCTTCAGGCCGCTGTAATGGCGCAGGAACATTTTGAGCGTTATCTGTATCAATCTCCTGTGTATAGGAGAGCAAATTGAACAGACTCGAAGAGGCCGTTTCTACGTGGGGAGCAGTGGTGTTCGCTGACTCTGACCTACGCCGCTGTGATGACGCAGGATCATTTTCAGCGTCATCTGTTTCAATCTCCTGTGTATAGGCGAGCAAATTGAACTGGCTCGAAAAGGCAGGTTCTGCAGGGGGAGCTGAGGGAGCGAGGTTTCTAAACTCGGCCTGAAAGTCCTGACTCAACACGCGATCAAACAGGGTGCCAGGCTGGGCTTGTGTAGGAGTTCGCTCCATCGCAGATGTAGCTACTGGCTGAATGTTGTTCGGCGTGTCTGACTGAGGTTGAGCCCTGCTGGACGCGACTGGATCAAAGGGAGCAGAATGAGCTTCTCCGTCCATCTCCGCAGTATCTGGAGAGTTTCTGGGATGAAGCGGACAATGCGTACTGCCCTCAGCTGTCGTTCTATTGCTGCACGTGCATGTGCTGTCAGTGTCAGCTCCGGTACGAGAGTTTTCAGTGACAAGGTCTTCAGCAGGAGGAATAGGTTCTCCTGTCTCGTTTGCAACTGTGTCACCTGCTGGTACCGATGATGGGAAACTTTCGCTTCGGAGTTCCTGAGCAGTTCCTTCAGGCGATTGTTGAATAGAAGCGTCTTGCGAAGCTCCTGGTGTGTCTGGATTTATTTCACTGTTCTGCTGAGAATCAAGGCTGCCAGGTTGTGATGTTTCGCTCCTCTGCTTTTCAATCGTGATGCTGTTCACAGGCGGCAAACATGTTTCGTGTAACAGAGCGCAGACTTCAATGACATTACTCGGGCCAGGTTGACTAGAGCCTCCTGCGGCGGATTGGGAAGTGCTGGTAGTGCTGGCGCCAGCAGAGTTTGGTTGTGGAAATGCTTGGCGAGCTAGACTGGGAGGAAGGGGCGGAGCGGGTGGGGGAGTAGGGCTTCGGCTCAGGGGTGGATGAGTCACGTCTCCGCTTCTGCTGCACGTGTAAGCTAGAATTGTCTGATGCACAGTGAGCCCTGTGAAAGGCACGATGCATTTGGCATCCCGCTGTTGTTCCGGGTGACTCAACAAGGACGCTGCAGAGCTTGGATCATCAACGTGTAAATTTTGCAAAGCCTGTTTTCGCTCTCTGCTGCATTCCAAACAGGGTGTTTTCGTTTCCTCTTTGGTGCGTGTGTCTGCAGCGCCGGTGCCCTGGTACTCGACGATATCTCCAGACTCGAAAACATTAAAAGCGGAGCAGCTTTCTCTCGTCGCTGCCCTAATGATCTCTGACACGGCGTTGGATATAGATACTGAAGGCTTGCTCAGCTCATCCGAAGAAGTCTTGGCGTCTGTGTGGTAATACTGTGCCGCAGTTGTTGCGGCTTCTGAGCTGGGATCGTTGACGGTTTGATCAGCGTTTGCAGCGTTTGATGACTCTGAGCTCTGTGTGTGTGATGAAGAATCGGCTAGGGAGAGGATTCGGGTAGCACTGCATACAGTGGTTAGGCTACCTTTATCAGCTGGGTACAGTGTGTCTTTGGGTGTTATAGATAGTGTCCCAGCTGTAGCGCTTGCTGCAAGACACTTTTCGTGGTAAGTCTCAGCTATTTTGATTACAACCTTGCCAGCGGTTTTCCCCTCTTCATGCGTTTTAGATGCGGTGCGGATATTCTTAGTGGTGTCTTTCACGGCGTCTGTGTCCTTTGGTACGTGTACTTCAAGAGGAGCAGCCTTCGCTATAACGGAACTGTGGACATTACTTTCCTCGGGTGTGTTCTGAGAAGTTTCTGTTACGTCCAGAACATCCTTTCCAACGAGTGTTGCCAAGTCAACTGAGGTAATCGCCCTGTCTGCGGTATCAACAGCGACTTCAGTGGATAATATCCTCTGTGTTTCTGCTGTCCCAACGCTTTCCTGTTGACCAGCCGATGGACTTCGCTCCCTGTGTGTGTCTTCCTTGCGCCTCCTTCTGGCAACGCGTCGTAGAGACGAGAAGGAACACGAAGCGCTCCTGGGGTGCGGCTTGAAAGATGAAGCCCTGGCATCAACTGAAAGCGCTCTCACTTTGGCTGGGACGCTCTGAGTAGAGGTACACTCGGGTCGTTTGATCTCCTCGATCGAGATAGGCGAGGGCTTGATGTTGATGGTCCCGGTCGCCGAGCTTAACACTTTCCCCTCCGCTACTAACCTTTTGCGCTGCGCTGGGCGGGAAGATTGCCCGACGTCACCGTCCGAACAGTTGCTATCTGTGCTGGCCACATTCTGAGCGGCTGCAACGCTGCCACCGGGTCGGAGCGTGGAAGAGTCACTTCCCCTGTTCTCGTTCACCAGAATCTGTTGGGAACGCAAGAAGTTAAGAGACGTGGACACATAGTGATAATGATACTACTAATAATGATAATTCACCAGAATCTGTTGGGAACGCAAGAGGTTAAGAGACGTGGATGCAAAGTGATAATGTTACAACTAATGATGATAATAGCTTTTCTATGGCGCAGGTCCACAACATAGCCCCAAGTGCTTGAACACATGACATTTTACTCTGGACATATGCTCCAAGACATGTCGTTCCCGACATCTTGCCCCACGTTTTCCGGAAATAACTCTAACAGGATTTTCTATTGTGGAAGAGTTGCGCACCGCTTTTCTTGTACAAACAGAAAACACGTGGTCGACCCACGATCGCAGCAAATAACTGACTCCGATGTGTATGTTATGCAGTATCCACTCGATATCATATGTCCCCATTTCTGTCGAAAATATACACATCGGAGTGTACGATCTCTTGCAGCAATGATTGCTGGCTCCGAGTGATAGCCGACAATGCGCTTTGCTTGGGGTCAAGTGAGTTTCGCTTCAGGTTGAGGTTACGAGAGTTTGGAAAACTGACACGCGCGTTCAGCGATCACTGCAGGCCATCGCCAGTGAAACGTGGCTCCGATGTGCAGACTTTCGATAGAAAAAGGCATATCGAGTGGACTGCATAATATACCCATCGGAGTCTGTATGTAACACACACACACACGCACGCACGCACGCACGCACGCACGCACACGCACGCACGCACGCACACGTACACACACATACAAACACACACACAAGGACTCTAACACACGCACGCACACACACACACAAACACACGCACACACACACACGCGCACACACACACACACACACACACACACACACACAGACGGAGAGAAGAAATGATCATTCCAGATTCTGCAGAGAGATTACAAAGAAGTCAGATCACAGGCGGAAGGTATCGTTCACTGGACCACTACTTCCATAGAAAGACTAGTCTAGTCTTTCTATGGAAGTAGTGGTCCAGTGAACGATACCTTCCGCCTGTGGTCAGATACACTCACAGTTTCGCTCGACAGCGAACGAAGATTCTTTCTCGAGAAGAGTCTCCTGATACACGACATGGTTTCATGTCGACTGCTGTGGGGAGGAAGAAGCAGGGACGGGGGTAAAATACCCTTCTCTGGAAAGGGTTTCACTCTTTACATCGCTGTTTCTGCACCTCCCACACAGTGCCAGTGGACTCGAGACAGTCTGAAAAAGTGTATGACGCAGTGGGTGATGTAGCGTGCATGAGTCGTCATACACATGACGTCATTGTGTAAGAATGACGACAAACACGTCCGACATTCTGATTACCTTTTGATGGCGCGCGTGTATGTGCACAGGGAAGCAATAAGCCCAACCCCCACCACTTCTTCCTCTCTCTTTTCACTCAAACGCATGCATACACATGCGCACGTGTTCATAAAGTCTGTTTCGAATGACCTTTCATATCCTTTGGCTTTCGCTCAGTTATTCTTCTCCTTTTCTTACTCGTTTCCATCTTTCTGTCTTTTTTCCGGTGTTCGTTCGTTTGGTTGGTTGCTTGCTTGTTTTTGTTTTGGCTTGTTTTGCAATTAGTTTCCAACAGCCATTCAACAGCCCTTGCCATTGCTGATTATAAAGAAAGTGACTGCATTTATGCGGGAGTGTATTTGTTTGTCTGTTTTTGTTTGTGTGTGTGTTGTTTTCTTTTGTTTGTTGCTTGTTTGTTTTGATTTACGAGGTGAGGTGTGTGTGTGTGTGTGTGTGTGTGTGTGTGTGTGTGTGTGTGTGTGTGTGTGCCGTATGTGTGTGTGTGTGTGTGTGTGTGTGTGTGTGTGTGTGTGTGTGTGTGTGTGTGTGTGTGTCATGTCTGTATAATACCGACACACAAAAAAGTGACATATGTAACATGCACATACGCATGCAGAAACAGGCGCACACACGGACACATTTGCAAGCAAGAACAAACAACAAGATAATAATCCTGACAGAGTGAATTTTATTTTACTTTCCTTCTTTGTTTTAACGTGAAAAAGTCGCAAAAATCACATCACCGCGTAATAAAGTCCAGTAATAAGACGGACTTCAGTGTGGTTTAATCGTTATTTTGTGAAGTTTGTCAAAAAGCAATTAGAACAAAAATAGAAGAAGAAAAGTCACGCCAAAAACCATGATTTAGAACAAACAGCAACAGTGAATGGAGGAAAGAAACAATTCGCGTAAGGCGAAATTACAACATTTAGTCAAGCTGTCGAACTAACAGAATGAAACTGAACTCACTGCATTTTTACAGCAAGAGCGTATACTCGTAGCATCGTCAGTCCACCGCTCGATGCACAGGCAGTGAAATTGACAAGAAGAGCGGGGTAGTAGTTACGCTGAGAAGGATAGCACGCTTTTCTTTATCTCTATTCTTTTTAACTTTCTGAGCGTGTTTTTAATCCAAACATATCACATCTATATGTTTTTGGAATCAGGAACCCACAAGGAATAAGATGAAAGTGTTTTTAAATCGATTTCGGAAATTTATTTTAATCATAATTTTTATATTTTTAATTTTCAGAGCTTGTTTTTAATCCAAATATCACATATGAATCAGAAAATGATGAAGAATAAGATAAACGTAAATTTGGATCGTTTTAATTTTTTTTAATTATTTTTACAATTTTCAGATTTTTAATGACCAAAGTCATTAATCAATTGTTAAACCACCAAGCTGAAATGCAATACCGAAGTCCGGCCTTCGTCGAAGATTGCTTGGCCAAAATTTTAATCAATTTGATTGAAAAATGAGGGTGTGACAGTGCCGCCTCAACTTTTACAAAAGTATTTATCGAAAAAAATCAAAAAAAATCCGGGGATATCATTCCCAGGAACTCTCATGTCAAATTTCATAAAGATCGGTCCAGTAGTTTGGTCTGAATCGCTCTACACACACACACAGACAGACAGACACACACACACACACACACACACACACACACACACACACACACACACACACACACACACATACACCACAACCCTCGTCTCGATTCCCCCCTCTACGTTAAAACATTTAGTCAAAACTTGACTAAATGTAAAAACAACAAAAGAACAGACTATAAACTTTTTTCTTTTTTTTAACATGTTGCACATGTTTTTGTTTTTGTTTTTTTTGTTTTTTACTGTTATCGAACAACGCCGCCTTTCGAAATGACTTGTTACATTCGTGAAAATGTTCAGTCCATACTTGACTGAATGTAAAAAGAAACCAACAAATAAACAAAAACTGTACTACCATCAGTGCCCACTCTTGTATCTTCGATTCGACTCACCATCTCAGATCTGGTCAGGCCTTTTATACATGGGACACGACCATCTCTACACTAGGACACATGGGACACGACCATCTCTTCCCTAGGACACATTGGACAAGACCATCTGTTCACGAGGACACATGGGACACGACCATCTCTTCACTAGGACACATGGGACAAGACCATCTCTTCACTAGGACACATGGGACACGACCATCTCTTCACTAGGACACATGGGACAAGACCATCTCTTCACGAGGACACATGGGACACGACCATCTTGTCACTAGGACACATGGGACAATACCATCTCTTCACTAGGACACATGGGACACGACCATCTCTTCACAAGGACACATGGGACACGACCATCTCTTCACAAGGACACATGGGACACGACCATCTCTTCACGAGGACACATGGGACACGACCATCTCAGTCTTCACTAGGACACATGGGACAAGACCATCTCAGTCTTCACTAGGACACATGGGACACGACCATCTCTTCCCTAGGACACATGGTACAAGACCATCTCTTCACTAGGACACATGGGACAAGACCATCTCTTCACTAGGACACATGGGACAAGACCATCTCTTCACTAGGACACATGGGACAATACCATCTCAGTCTTCACTAGGACACATGGGACACGACCATCTCTTCACTTGGACACATGGGACAAGACCATCTCTTCACTAGGACACATGGGACAAGACCATCTCTTCACTAGGACACATGGGCCAAGACCATCTCTTCACTAGGACACATGGGACAAGACCATCTCTTCACTAGGACACATGGTACAAGACCATCTCTTCACTAGGACACATGGGACAAGACCATCTCTTCACGAGGACACATGGTACAAGACCATCTCTTCACGAGGACACATGGGACAAGACCATCTCTTCACTAGGACACATGGGACAAGACCATCTCTTCACTAGGACACATGGGACAATACCATCTCAGTCTTCACTAGGACACATGGGACACGACCATCTCTTCACTAGGACACATGGTACAAGACCATCTCTTCACTAGGACACATGGGACAAGACCATCTCTTCACGAGGACACATGGTACAAGACCATCTCTTCACTAGGACACATGGGACAAGACCATCTCTTCACTAGGACACATGGGACAAGACCATCTCTTCACTAGGACACATGGGACAAGACCATCTCTTCACTAGGACACATGGGACAAGACCATCTCTTCACTAGGACACATGGGACACGACCATCTCTTCACTAGGACACATGGGACAAGACCATCTCAGTCTTCACTAGGACACATGGGACACGACCATCTCAGTCTTCACTAGGACACATGGGACAAGACCATCTCAGTCTTCACTAGGACACATGGTACAAGACCATCTCTTCACGAGGACACATGGTACAAGACCATCTCAGTCTTCACTAGGACACATGGGACAAGACCATCTCAGTCTTCACTAGGACACATGGTACAAGACCATCTCTTCACGAGGACACATGGTACAAGACCATCTCTTCACTAGGACACATGGGACAAGACCATCTCTTCACTAGGACACATGGGACAAGACCATCTCTTCACTAGGACACATGGGACAATACCATCTCAGTCTTCACTAGGACACATGGGACACGACCATCTCTTCACTAGGACACATGGGACAAGACCATCTCTTCACTAGGACACATGGGACAAGACCATCTCTTCACTAGGACACATGGGACAAGACCATCTCTTCACTAGGACACATGGGACAAGACCATCTCTTCACTAGGACACATGGTACAAGACCATCTCTTCACTAGGACACATGGGATAAGACCATCTCTTCACGAGGACACATGGTACAAGACCATCTCTTCACTAGGACACATGGTACAAGACCATCTCTTCACGAGGACACATGGGACAAGACCATCTCTTCACTAGGACACATGGGACAAGACCATCTCAGTCTTCACTAGGACACATGGGACAAGACCATCTCAGTCTTCACTAGGACACATGGGACAAGACCATCTCAGTCTTCACTAGGACACATGGGACACGACCATCTCTTCCCTAGGACACATGGGACAAGACCGTCTCTTCACGAGGACACATGGGACAAGACCATCTCTTCACTAGGACACATGGGACAAGACCATCTCTTCGCTAGGACACATGGGACAAGACCATCTCTTCACTAGGACACATGGGACAAGACCATCTCTTCACTAGGACACATGGGACAAGACCATCTCAGTCTTCACTAGGACACATGGGACACGACCATCTCTTCCCTAGGACACATGGGACAAGACCGTCTCTTCACGAGGACACATGGGACAAGACCATCTCTTCACTAGGACACATGGGACAAGACCATCTCTTCACTAGGACACATGGGACAAGACCATCTCTTCACTAGGACACATGGGACAAGACCATCTCTTCACTAGGACACATGGGACAAGAACATCTCTTCACTAGGACACATGGGACAAGACCATCTCTTCACTAGGACACATGGGACAAGACCATCTGTTCCATTGGACACATATCAAAAATCAACAGCATGGATGCTTTTTGTGCGGTTTAGAAATGTTCGTGTGAGTTAATTTCTCAAAAAACACAAGTATTCAAGCCTCAAAATTAATTCAGCGAACATTAATTCCTACCCTGCACCACAGGAGCGTTTATCAAAGCCCCGGACGATCATTATTTACTCCTTCAGCCTTACTGTACCTTCACTACTACTATTCACTAGTGTGTGTGTGTGTACTAGTGAATAGTAGTAGTAAGGGTAAGCATGTAGGATTAAATGATGATCGACCGACGGTTGGATACAAGCTCCTGTGCTCTGCCCAGTTCAAGTTGTAGCAGTCAGGACGTTGAGTTTTGGTATGTGCCCAAGTGGAGTGATAGTCTTAGCTGGTCAGATCTGAAATACTGTGTAGAACTGGTTTCACAAGAAAAATTGTGCATTTAAAGTGTTCTACGGCATTATTTTGTCCTGGTGCCTCTGACGCGGATGACTCTACAACCCCGGTGTAACACGAGAAAATTATTCCCACGAGATTTTTTACTCCGGAGTAAACATTTCGTACGAAAATTGTACTCCCTTTACGAAAAACCTACTCCCCCATAACACGACAAAATAACTCCCAATGACAGGTATGTTCCGAGTCAACATTTCGGTCGAAAATGTTACTCCCCTGACGAATGAATAACGAATACATTATTCCACCCTAACACGAGCAATTTACTGCCCACGCCAGGTGTACGCAACTTTTACTCCTCTGTCCCCTGTTAGTCTTGGTGGTGGAAGGGGTGGAGGGGGGATAGCGCGACATTTGTTTGCGCGAGATCACATAATTTATTGGCATTATCCCTTCGCCCGCATCCCATTTTCGTGTACGAGATTTTCACTGGAAGTAAAAAATGTGGGGAGTCAAAATTTCGTGGAGGGAGTAATTTTTTTCGTACCTTGGAGAGTTCTTTTCTCATACGAAAGGTGTATTCGGAGTAAGAATTTCGTACGACATTTTTTCTCCGGAGTAAATTTTTCGTGAAGTAAAAATTTCGTGCTATTACACCGGCGGCCCGGATGGACTAGTAGTTGTACATGCCATATCCAGCATGGTTTGATCTCATGCTTTGGCTCCTGGAGGGTTGTTGTGGCTGTGACCCAGCCCTCTGGAACTCAAGTCTGTTGAGAAAGACAGCCATTCTCCTGAAACAAACACACAATACAAAAAATAATAAAAAATAAAAATAAAAATATATACAAATAATACATATAAGAAAATATTTTAAAACAATCTCCTTAAAAAGTGTTTTTTTGAATCAAAATGAAATATATCGTGACTGATGCCGAATATTCGCCCCCACTGGTGGCTTCTTCAGCGCGATACATACAGACAGTGGTGCCAAAAAGGGGTGGGACATGGATACCGTCTGCACATAAAGTTGACTCGTGTCCGTCCTGGCCCGGATTCCAACACGTGCTCTGAGGACCACAAGGCCAGTCCTGTACCAACTGAGCCGCCCCCCTCCCCCCCCCCCCCCCACCCCCTCTGTGGTGTTCGACAAGAACACTCACACATTGTAAGTCCTAATATCTCATTGAAAAAAAAGCTGATTCCCAAAAAGAAAGGGGAAAAAAAGAAGAAAAAAAAAGGAAGAAAAGAAAAAAGAAAAAAAAAGAACACTCACACAGGTAGGAAGATGTGTTTACAGTGGAGAGGAGAGGAGCAAACGGACTAAGACTGGGCAAGTTAACACTTACTGGTCCATGTCAGATCTCAGGTCATGCTGTCTTTCTTCCTCACGTCTTTCATTCTGTTCGGCCTGAAAATACACAGAAGAACCAAGAACATAACTGGGACACCGTTAGTTTCATTTTCACTTTTATTCTCATATATTGATTAATTAGTTTATTTTCTGTTTTAGTTGAGGGCTGGATGTAAAAGACATACATGTATATTTGCTCATCTTAATACCCGTGTTAATAAAGAACTTGTCTTGTCTTGTCTTGTCTTGTCTTGTCTTGTCTTGTCTTGTCTTGTCTTGTCTTGTCTTGTCTTGTCTTGTTTTGTTTTGCCTTGTCTTGCCTTGCCTTTCTTTGTCTTGCCTTGCCTTGCCTTGCCTTGTCTTGTCTTGTCTTGTCTTGCCTTGCCTTGTCTTGTCTTGTCTTGCCTTGCCTTTCTTTGTCTTGCCTTGCCTTGCCTTGCCTTGTCTTGTCTTGTCTTGTCTTGCCTTTCTTTGCCTTGTCTTGCCTTGTCTTGTCTTGCCTTGTCTAGTCTTGTCTTGTCTTGTCTTGCCTTTCTTTGTCTTGTCTTGTCTTGCCTCGCCTCGCCTCGCCTCGCCTCGCCTCGCCTCGTCTCGTCTCGTCTCGTCTCGTCTCGTCTTGCCTTGCCTTGCCTTGCCTGGCTTTGTCTTGTCTTGTCTTGCCTTGTCTTGCCTTGCCTTGTCTTGTCTTGTCTTGTCTTGTCTTGCCTGGCTTTGTCTTGTCTTGCCTTGTCTTGCCTCGCATTGCCTTTCTTTGTCTTGTCTTGTCTTGTCTTGCCTTGTCTTGTCTTGCCTCGCATTGCCTTTCTTTGTCTTGTCTTGTTTTGTCTCATTGTCCTGGAAAATGAATTACCTTTCTTCTTGCTGCGGCTTTCTTCTGTTGGAGTTCTCTGTCCTCCATCTGTCTCTGTTGTTGTTTTCTTTCTTGTTCCTTCAGCTATGAATAACAAGAAAATGTAATTAGGCTAAGCGCAAAATCAAGCAATTAATACTGCATTTTAGACATTCATTCATTCATTCACTCTCGTCCCAGTCATCAAGTTCACTTTCACCACCACAGATTTGTTTAGGCTTTAACAATAACAACAAGAAATTCCTTCGAGGTAGGAAAAACACCCCCGTTGGTCAAAGGGAAATAACCATTCTCACTGCCACCAACTGAGAAGGTTATTTCCCTTTGACACTCTATAAGTCCTTGTAGAATCTTAATCCACCAATAACTCCCTAACCGTGTGTTTGACTGGTCCCAATTTTTGTAAGGACCGTCTCAGGAATGTATAGAACCTGTTCACCAAGTTTGGTGACGATCGTTCCGTTCATTCTTGAAATCTATATGCGAACACAAACAAACAAACAAACACATCGACCGACTCCTATACACACCCCTATACCGGGGGTGTAATAACACTTTATAGTCCATTAAAATGTTACATAAAAATGAAAAATTTTCTTCGGCACACCCTGCCTGCCTGTAAACGATTATAACAATTGGACAAAAGGACAACACACATAAAACATAAAACATAGGTTCACGTATGTAATAACAAGCACACCTATCATACTTCCAATAACACTGACCTAAAATGTTGTCCGTGTCATCTTAAATTGAATAAATTTACAGATAAAATCTAAATAGCTTACAGCCGGCTTAACCACATATGAAACACCATCAGCATGGCTGCTTCCAGTGCAGATTTAGGAATATTTTGTTGAATTAATTTCGTAAATGATATGTATGTCAGTCTGCTAAATTGAGGTGCTAGGGGCGGGTTGAGCGGGGTGAGAATATACAAAATCACTCACAATCCTTGAAGTTTTGCTCTGCGCGTGAATTCGGATTTGCTGCTGCCTGGCTGTGAACTCATCCTTTGGCCACACCTGCCCTTGTCCTGCAATGGTATTGACAGAGTATTAAAATACTTTCAGGGCTACATTTTACAGGATGGGAATTGTGGGTGCGATTGAGGGAGGGAGCGGATTGGGCGGGGGGTGGGGTAGTGGTAGGGGGGTGGGCATGCCATTTTTGCAACCATACATATCAGCCAGTATACTCGAGTTGCACAAAATGGATTTTAACCAAGAAAACAAATTGTCTCTCCGTAACTACAATTCTCTGTCTGTCTGTCTGTCTCTTTCTCTCTCTCTCTCTCTCTCTCTCTCTCTCTCTCTCTCTCTCTCTCTCCCTCCCTCCCTCCCTCCCTCCCTCCCTCCCTCCCTCGTGTAATACCTCCTCTCTCTCTCTCTCTCTCTCTCTCTCTCTCTCTCTCTCTCTCTCTCTCTCTCTCTCTCTCTCTCTCTCTCTCTCTCCTCTCTCTCTCGCTTGGTTTATTCCGATATCTTAAACCACCCTAATTTAATCAATACATAAACGTTATCTTATAGCTTCACATGTATATTAGCATGCGTGTATGCAATTTATGCATGGAAAAAGATACGGGATACGATTCTCTTTTAATGATTGTTGTTTTTCTACACTTGACTTGCTATTTGTTTGCTTGCTGTTGTTGTTTTTATTCAGGACCTCATGTTCTTATTGAACGTAACTTTGCACTCATTATTATCATTATTTTTAGTGTTATTATTATCATTATTATTATTTTATTGTTATTAATCTTATTATCATGAAATCATCATCATTGCCTTCATTGCTATTATCATTGTTACTTTTGCTATCTTTATACTTCATAGTTTTTATTTAGTTAATCTATAACTTTTGATTTGCTTTTGAATGTTACTTATTACCATATGTATGTTTCGTCAAATTCGTAGTGTCCATATACTCTTTTCATGTGTTGTTTTGTTCTCGTCTTTGTTTGCAAGGACAGATTGTAAGACTAGGCAATGCCTAAAATCTCCATCCTTCTGTAATAAAGTTTAATCAATCAATCAATCAATCTCTAGTGTATCTCTAGTGTATCTCTCTCTCTCTCTCTCTCTCTCTCTCTCTCTCTCTCTCTCTCTCTCTCTCTCTCTCTCTCTCTCTCTCTCTCTACCCCCTCCCCCTCTCTCTCTTTCCATTCGAAGTAAGTGTAAGAAAGAAGTACAATAGTTACCACAGGTGCCAACATAGCTGAAACGTCTTGGTGTCTGATTCCGTTTGTATTCTTCATACTGCCGAGCCTCGCGGTCAGCAACTGCAGAACAAAAAGTATATATAAATAACAAATAATCAATTTCAAACTGATCATCCCTCTATTTTTTTCCTACCAAAAAATGTTTTCGCCCCTCAAAAAATGTTGGCTCACAGACTCCGGTAGATTTGGAGTGCACAACCCATAATAATGTTTTATGCCAAAGAGAGAAGGAACAGAATAGAAGAAGAACAAGTCGCGTAAGGCGAAAATACAATATTTAGTCAAGTAGCTGTCGAACTCACAGAATGAAACTGAACGCAATGCCATTTTTCAGCAAGACCGTATACTCGTAGCATCGTCAGTCCACCGCTCATGGCAAAGGCAGTGAAATTGACAAGAAGAGCGGGGTAGTAGTTGCGCTAAGAAGGATAGCACGCTTTTCTGTACCTCTCTTTGTTTTAACTTTCTGAGCGTGTTTTTAATCCAAACATATCATATCTATATGTTTTTGGAATCAGGAACCGACAAGGAATAAGATGAAAGTGTTTTTAAATTGATTTGGACAATTTAATTTTGATAATAATTTTTATATATTTAATTTTCAGAGCTTGTTTTTAATCCGAATATAACATATTTATATGTTTTTGGAATCAGCAAATGATGGAGAATAAGATAAACGTAAATTTGGATCGTTTTATAATTTTTTATTTTTTTTTACAATTTTCAGATTTTTAATGACCAAAGTCATTAATTAATTTTTAAGCCACCAAGCTGAAATGCAATACCAAAGTCCGGGCTTCGTCGAAGATTACTTGACCAAAATTTTAACCAATTTGGTTGAAAAATGAGGGCGTGACAGTGCCGCCTCAACTTTCACGAAAAGCCGGATATGACGTCATCAAAGACATTTATCAAAAAAATGAAAAAAACGTTCGGGGATTTCATACCCAGGAACTCTCATGTCAAATTTCATAAAGATCGGTCCAGTAGTTTAGTCTGAATCGCTCTACACACACACACAGACACACAGACACACACACGCACACACACACGCACATACACCACGACCCTCGTTTCGATTCCCCCTCGATGTTAAAATATTTAGTCAAAACTTGACTAAATATAAAAAGACAGAAAACAAAGGAGAATAAAACACACATTTGACAGACCCGATATTTTTATTGCATTATTTTTTGTATCATGTTATGTTATACGTTCATTCAACATTTTTGTTGTTGTTGGCCTCAGGAATGTTCGTTTGCTGGAGACAACTTGCTCGATAAGGCCTTCTATTAAACGATATTTAAGAAATAGTGTGAGAGTGATGTTTGCCGGAGCACTTTTCGGGACGTGTACGGATAACGTAAGTAACGCACGGAGGTGAACATTGGAGAAACTTGAGACGCAATTAAATGTTGCCTGAATCGACACCTTACAACTTACTCTCTGTCATTTTCCTGCGTCGTCTTTCATCAGGGGAGATCACTGTGTAGCATGCACTTCTGCCCGACCTAAACACAAAAATAAACAAATAATTGAAATAAACTCAGTAACTTTAGATGGGTAATGTAGTGAACACCTAGCTGGGTTAAACGCGCAGGCACATGTACACACACACACAGGTGCACGTGCGCCTGCAACAAACACACATTCATACACACACACACACACACACACACACACACACACACACACACACACACACACACACACACACCCACACACACACACACACACACACACACAAACACTAATATACACACACACGCACATACACACACACACACACACACACACACACACACACACACACACTAATATACATGCACTAATACAAACACACTACCCCCTACTGTGACACGTCCCACACACCCACCTCCCCCCATCCACACTCATACACACACATATCGTCTGCACTCTGACTCACTTGCTTGTACTTTCTTCTTGCGGACATTCGCCATCATCAGACGAGTCACCTCTGTCAGCGTTGCCAGGGGAAAATCTGTCCCTGTTGCCAGCCAATGAACTGTTGCCTCTGTCAGCTTTACCAGTGGAAAATCTACCCCTGTTGCCGGTGTTGCCAGCCAATGATCTGTTGCCTCTGTCGGCGTTGCCAGCGTATGACTTACGGCCATAGCCAGTGTTGCCGGATTGTGATCTGTAGCGTCTATCACTGTCGTGGTCATCCTGATCTAGCCACGATTGGTAACCATACATCTTGTAGACTGCTGGTTTCAATAACCTGTGTGTAGGTGCAAACAGTATACAGTATTAATACAGTACTCATTCTTAATGACGTAGAACAGCAATTAAATCAATGATTGTTAATAAGTTATAATACTCTACTACACGGCCATTGATCGTAGCTCATGCAAACAGAGATTTCTGTATATTAATTGTTCTCTCCTAATCCGCCTAGCCCATACAGAGATGTTTAAATAACGATAGATGATATCGACTCCGTGCTCCCTCTTATTCAACGTTGCGTGTAGATATAAACAAATCAATAATCACTCCCTCCCTATTCTATGTAAGGTGGACAAAGGAATCAAAATAAAAACTACTCCTTTCCTGGTCTACCTTGCGCGGACAGAGATGTCCTAACGACAAACGCCTTAACTTATTTAAACAGACAGAGATGTCCTAACGACAAACGCCTTAACTTATTTAAACAGACAGAGATGTCCTAACGACAAAACGCCTTAACTTATTTAAACAGACAGAGATGTCAAAATGATAACTTCACCCTCAAAATGTATCCTACGCGAACAGGAGATTTTCACATAATGACTAATCTGTCATGATCTACTTTGCTCAGAAAGAGATGTTCAAATACCCCATTTCTGTTCTAGCTTGCCATGGCAGAAAATCTTCAAATAATAACTACTCCCTCCCATTCCGATTTCCAAATAATACTTATACGGTACTCCTTCGGAATGCGTCAGCCCGTCAACCATAAACGAAGGACATTTCCGAATAATGTCCCCCTTCTTGCACAAACACAAATATACAAGTAATAACTACTCCCTCTAAAACTTGTGCAGACAGCGATGTCCAAATAATAACTACTCCCTCGGAATGTGTTAGCCTCTTGTCCCCAAACGAAAGTAGCAATTACTAAAAATGCAGTCTAGTTGACACACGATGGTTTCTGTGCGTATCATAATATTGATTATAATTCAGCTGTCGCCGTTGCTGCTCAGTTAACGTACAATTCAAGCAGTTAGTTACTTGTCTTGAGCCTGAAAATCGGATTTACTGAATGAATCGAATTTCCAAATGATCATGACTCCTTATTTGTTTTTTTAAATTTATTTCTTCTTCTCCTTGTCGATCGCCTTTATAATTTATTTCTTGATTTGAACTTGTCAGACGGAGACCTAGCGAAAATAACTCCCAAATCCGGTTATTATTCAATCATTCATCGTTGAGACTGACGAAAAGAGGCTGAGTTCTCTCCGAGGTGGGTTGACATAGGATTTAATACATTTATCATTTGTTGGGCTATTATCTTTATCAATACAAAAGTATTTCTTCAGCGATCATCTTTTGTAGAAAGTCAAACTCATGTCATGCATAATATTAATTCATGCTGTGTGTACCTGTTTAAGGGGCCGGTGAGGATACATGCAGCACCGTATTCGATAGTCCTTCCGTGCTAATTAATCAAACAGCTGTTTTCATAATTATAACATGCCGTGTATCTATGACGGTGTCACGAACTGAAACTCTGCCTGAAATATCCTTCTCACTGCGGTCAATGCGCATGGGGAGATTAATCAGGTCGTGAACAACCTAACCGGCCTAACCCTAACCCTAACCCTAACCCATGGTTCGTTCGGTCAAAGGGTCGCATTTTTTAAGTCCAAGATTGGCGCATGCGCATTGACCGCAATAAGAAGGATTGTTCAGCAGAGGTTTCAGTTCGTGACACCGGTCACGCATTCTTCCGTAATCTTTCCATTAGCACGAAAAGAATGTTTTAAAACACAAGCTAATTCAAGGGAACAAATCAAGATAAACAACAAAAATGTCCTACCTGTACACTAAGGCTATGACTCAACAGAAAGGTATGGGGTTTCCCCGAGTCAAAACCGAAAATAGGCGTTGGCTCAAGCTCACCTGTTATTTTGCAAGAAGAAGGCAACACAAAACACATGCATTCGTTACCAAGAGTATTGCAGCTGCAATATGAGAACCATCCCTTTTAGGACCTAAAACAATCTGAAAAAATCAGCTACAGTCGAACCTGTCTAAAGAGACCACCAAAGGGACTGGGCAAAAGTGGTCTCTTTAGACAGGTGGTCTCTTTAGACAGTTGATTTATATAGTCGTAAAAACCGTCGGGGATCCTTTTGGGTGGTCTTAATGGGCAGGTGCATGGTCTTTATGGACAGGTGGCCTCCAGGGCAGGTTCGACTGTATTAAAAAAAGGAGGGCACGGTCTTGAAATGGAGGTTTTTACATTTACAGAGGATACGGACAGAAAATCTGAAGAAAAAAAAACCCACACAAGGTCTTGAAAAGAAGGGGGTCATAAAATGGAGGTAAATTTACAGACGCCGCGAGGTAATGAATAAAGTCTGAAGGGAAAAAACAAGGTTTGAAAAGACGCGGCAAAGTCTGAAACTGATTGGGGCACGAAGTGAAGTTAAACTGAATGGGGTGAGATGGTCACCGTACCTGAAACAAGGTCCGAACAGGGAAAATCTTAAATCGGGGTGAACACACTGTGTATGATGTGTCTGAAAACACTGACCTCCGCGCGGAGGGGTTTTGCAGCCAGCGCAGTGAAGATAAAGAGGGAACATTTTCTCGGCTCGCGCGGCAGCAAGCAGGATGTCGCGAGACTGTGAAGGTCCGCTGTGTCTGATAATCATAATGTACTCACCTAACAGTACCAGGGATGTCACCTCACACAGAAAAAAGTCTTCTTCCTGGACTGTGGAATCCTGCGGCCGTCACAGAGTTCTCCTTCCTCTGGTTCCTTCTCAGTCTCTCAGTCGAGTCCTGCCGCTGTCTGGTCAGCAGGTATAATGAAGAAATGGATGTGACAATATCAGTCAATTTAAAATGACGAGACCTACATTAGACCACCAACATTATCAGAGAGCGGACACGAGTTTGAGTGTCTTCAAACATCCAAACCAAAGTCATATAAACTCAGTCGACAAGACTGAATGTTTCACAAAGCAGAAATTCTTACGCGCATTATGCGCGATGAGTTTCTGCATGGACACGGTCTCTCTATAGTGTGACGCACAGTTGACGTGGCTGTATTTTCCACACTGATGCAAAAGAGAAAACGAAAGTAGATCTGTGCTGGGAAATGCTTGATCGATTGCTTTAGTAACAACGATCTATTTTAAGATGACCTAATAATCATGCTGTTCCGGGCGGATCTGTGACATACAAGTTTTCTTCGTCTTTCTCTGTTCCTGAGAATAGGTCCATTAAACAGAATTCATGTGAATTCAAACAAACACACATGCACCTACACACACGCACACACAAATGCACCTACACACACACACGCACGCAACTACACACACACAGAGATAAACAAAGAGAGAGAGAGAGAGAGAGAGAGAGAGAGAGAGAGAGAGAGAGAGAGAGAGAGAGAGAAAGAGAGGGAGAGTGAGAGGGAGAGACAGACAGACACGCACAGAGAGAAAAAGAGAGAGTGAGAGAGAGAGAGAGAGAGAGAGAGAGAGAGAGAGAGAGAGAGAGAGAGACAAACACAGACCAGATAAACAAAGAGAGAGAGAGAGAGAAAGATAGAGAGAGAGAAAGAGAGAGAGAGAGAGAGAGAGAGAGAGAGACAAACACAGACCAGATAAACAAAGAGAGAGAGAGAGAAAGATAGAGAGAGAGAAAGAGAGAGAGAGAGAGAGAGAGAGAGAGAGAGAGAGAGAGAGAGAGAGAGAGAGAGAGACACGCACACAGAGAGTGACAGAAATAAAATTATTGTCAATAAAATGATTCACACACACACACACACACACACACATACACACACACACACACACGCCCACACACGCACAGACATACATGCACACACACACACACACTCACACACACACACACACACACTCACACACACTGCACACACACACACACACACACAGTGAGGTCAGCTGTTTTCACGAGAAATCAACTTTAATTTACTGTATTTTTAGAAGTGAATCACAGACAACTTTATTTGGTGTTTAACATCGTTTTCAACCACGAAGGTTATATCGCGACGGGGAAAGGGGGGAGATGGGATAGAGCCACTTGTCAATTGTTTCTTGTTCACAAAAGCACTAATCAAAAATGTGCTCCAGGGGCTTGCAACGTAGTACAATATATTACCTTACTGGGAGAATGCAAGTTTCCAGTACAAAGGACTTAACATTTCTTACATACTGCTTGACTAAAATCTTTACAAAAATTGACTATATTCTATACAAGAAACACTTAACAAGGGTAAAAGGAGAAACAGAATCCGTTAGTCGCCTCTTACAACATGCTGGGGAGCATCGGGTAAATTCTTCCCCCTAACCCGCGGGGGGGGATTGTATATTCATATGAAGTATTTTCCAACACTCAAAAAGTCCACCATCAAGGTGCTTTATAACAACATCAAAAATCATGTAATTAGAATACTTTTATCATCTGGGTGGAATGCTGAATATTGACAAATGCATCATATTTTTAGACAATAAAAGACACAGCCCTTCAAATAATTATATAGGAGCCATCTTGGGAATGAGTGTTAAAAATATGTACCGGAATACAACACAAAAGTTGCCTCATCATAAAAATTTAGTGAAATATGGCACATACAGTACTTTAGTTTTTGTAAAACTATGTTTAACTTGCAGTGTAGCATAAACTATGCAAACCGCACACAAAGTCTACATGACTCAGCGAGTGCTGAAGAATCAGTGTTTTGCTGCATAATTGTGAGTGAACCTAAACAAAATGGGCGCCATGGCAAAATGCAAGAACGCTTGGTAACCAATATTCTCTTAAGACTTCAAAAATGGGGGTGGTTATGGTAACCTGACTTACCCTATTGATTTCCTGCCAACCCTAACTTTTGTTGGTGGGCTGTTCCTCCAAATACAACACACACACACACACACACACACACACACACACACACACACACACACACACACACACACACACACACACACACACACACACGCACACACACACTATTGAAAAAGAAAACAAGTCGCGTAAGGCGAAAATACAATATTTAGTCAAGTAGCTGTCGAACTCACAGAATGAAACGCAATGCCATTTTACTCGTAGCATCGTCAGGCCACCGCTCATGGCAAAGGCAGTGAAATTGACAAGAAGAGCGGGGTAGTAGTTGCGCTAAGAAGGATAGCACGCTTTTCTGTACCTCTCTTTGTTTTAACTTTCTGAGCGTGTTTTTAATCCAAACATATCATATCTATATGTTTTTGGAATCAGGAACCGACAAGGAATAAGATGAAAGTGTTTTTAAATTGATTTGGACAATTTAATTTTGATAATAATTTTTATATATTTAATTTTCAGAGCTTGTTTTTAATCCGAATATAACATATTTATATGTTTTTGGAATCAGCAAATGATGGAGAATAAGATAAACGTAAATTTGGATCGTTTTATAAATTTTTATTTTTTTTTACAATTTTCAGATTTTTAATGACCAAAGTCATTAATTAATTTTTAAGCCACCAAGCTGAAATGCAATACCGAACCCCGGGCTTCGTCGAAGATTACTTGACCAAAATTTCAACCAATTTGGTTGGAAAATGAGGGCGTGACAGTGCCGCCTCAACTTTCACGAAAAGCCGGATATGACGTCATCAAAGACATTTATCAAAAAAATGAAGAAAACGTTCGGGGATTTCATACCCAGGAACTCTCATGTCAAATTTCATAAAGATCGGTCCAGTAGTTTAGTCTGAATCGCTCTACACACACACACACACACACACACACACACACACGCACGCACGCACATACACCACGGCCCTCGTTTCGATTCCCCCTCGATGTTAAAATATTTAGTCAAAACTTGACTAAATATAAAAACCAGCAGCAGATCGACTTTCCAAAATTGAGCACTTAAAAAAAAAAGCTACCATACCTGAATATTCTTCTTTTCTTTTCTATTTGACACTCAGGCTACCTTAACTCATTGTCTCCTAGGTACCCACTCATATGGCTCTATCTAACCAGGAATGGATATATCCGCTCAGACTGTTAGCTTCAGTCGCTTCAGTCGATCTAACGTCAGCATTCCAGTGTGTTGATACACAGTTACTACAATTCTGAGTGTCCTGCTGCAGCACAGCTGGTCTCGGCTAAAAAAATCTTGGTCAACATAGTTGGGGTAGAAAATGTTAAGCCTTAAAAACAGGGGTGGTTATGGTAACCTGACATACCCTGCATGTTTGTCCTGCCAAACCTAACTTTCGTTGGTGGGCTTTTCCCAAAAAAACACACACACTGACACACACACACACACACACACACACACACACACACACACACACACACACACCCCCACACACACACATACCCACACACACACACACACACACACACACTTCTACACACTTCTGCACGTGCGCCTGCAACAAACACACATTCATACACACACACACACACACGCACACACACATCCACATCCACACACACACACACACATACCCACACACACACACACACACAAACACTAATATACACACACATACACACACTTCTACACACACAGACACACACACACACACACACACACACACTAATATACATGCACTAATAAACACACACTACCCCCTACTGTGACACGTCCCACACACCCACCTCCCCCCATCCACACTCATACACACACATATCGTCTGCACTCTGACTTACTTGCTTGTACTTTCTTCTTGCGGACATTCGCCATCATCAGACGAGTCACCTCTGTCAGCGTTGCCAGGGGAAAATCTATCCCTGTTGCCAGCCAATGAACTGTTGCTTCTGTCAGCTTTACCAGTGGAAAATCTACCCCTGTTGCCGGTGTTGCCAGCCAATGATCTGTTGCCTCTGTCGGCGTTGCCAGCGTATGACCCACGGCCATAGCCAGTGTTGCCGGATTGTGATCTGTAGCGTCTATCACTGTCGTGGCCATCCTGATCTAGCCACGATTGGTAACCATACATCTTGTAGACTGCTGGTTTCAATAACCTGTGTGTAGGTGCAAACAGTATACAGTACTAATACAGTACTCATTCTTAATGACGTAGCAGGGCCGGACTAGGCGAAGAGGGGGGGGGGGGGGGGGGGGTTGCCAGTGGTGGCCCAGGGGGATGTCCCCCCTGGCGGCAGGGGCGTATCAGTTCATTAAGATTTTATGGGTGTTTTTTTCAAAAGTATATTGTGAAGATATGGGTGTGAAGGCGCAAAGCGCCGAGCCGACGGCGCGAAGCGCCCAGCTTGCTAGGGGGGTCCGGGGGCATGCCCCCCCGGAAAATTTTGAAAAAAAGGATGCAAAATGGTGCAATCTGGTGCATTCTGAGGATGATCATTACCAGTTTCAGGCAGCAGATTTTGTCACTGATTAATACCCCAAAAATTGAAACTCAATGTAAAATAAAGAAATGCATACCTCATTCAATATTTTTATTTTTTGGCTGGGGGGGTCCGGAAACCCTAGAACCCCCCCCTCCCCCCTCGATGTGGGGGTCAGGGGGCAAAGCCCCCTGAAGCTGATGGGTAGGTCATATTATGAGATAGGAAAATGGTCGCTCCTTGCATGAAACGGCATAAAATAAGCAATAATAATAAAAAAAATTAAATAAGTAAGGTACATGTTTAGGCTAGGGGGAGGGGGGGTTGCGCAACCCCCATAACCCCCCCGGTAGTCCGGCCCTGCGTAGAACAGCAATTAAATCAATGATTGTTAATAAGTTATAATACTCTACTACACGGCCATTGATCGTAGCTCATGCAAACAGAGATATCTGTATATTAATTGTTCTCTCCTAATCTGCCTAGCCCATACAGAGATGTTTAAATAACGATCGATGATATCGACTCAGTGCTCCCTCTTATTCAACGTTGCGTGTAGATATAAACAAATCAATAATCACTCCCTCCCTATTCTATGTAAGGTGGACAAAGGAATCAAAATAAAAACTACTCCTTTCCTGGTCTACCTTGCGCGGACAGAGATGTCCTAACGACAAACGCCTTAACTTATTTAAACAGACAGAGATGTCCTAACGACAAACGCCTAAACTTATTTAAACAGACAGAGATGTCCTAACGACAAACGCCTTAACTTATTTAAACAGACAGAGATGTCCTAACGACAAAACGCCTTAACTTATTTAAACAGACAGAGATGTCCTAACGACAAACGCCTTAACTTATTTAAACAGACAGAGATGTCCTAACGACAAACGCCTTAACTTATTTAAACAGACAGAGATGTCCTAACGACAAACGCCTTAACTTATTTAAACAGACAGAGATGTCCTAACGACAAACGCCTTAACTTATTTAAACAGACAGAGATGTCCTAACGACAAACGCCTTAACTTATTTAAACAGACAGAGATGTCCTAACGACACAACGCCTTAACTTATTTAAACAGACAGAGATGTCCTAACGACAAACGCCTAAACTTATTTAAACAGACAGAGATGTCCTAACGACAAAACGCCTAAACTTATTTAAACAGACAGAGATGTCCTAACGACAAACGCCTTAACTTATTTAAACAGACAGAGATGTCCTAACGACAAACGCCTAAACTTATTTAAACAGACAGAGATGTCCTAACGACACAACGCCTTAACTTATTTAAACAGACAGAGATGTCCTAACGACAAACGCCTTAACTTATTTAAACAGACAGAGATGTCCTAACGACAAACGCCTTAACTTATTTAAACAGACAGAGATGTCCTAACGACAAACGCCTTAACTTATTTGCAGAGATGTCAAAATGACAAAACGCCTAAACTTATTTAAACAGACAGAGATGTCCTAACGACAAACGCCTTAACTTATTTAAACAGACAGAGATGTCCTAACGACAAACGCCTTAACTTATTTAAACAGACAGAGATGTCCTAACGACACAACGCCTTAACTTATTTAAACAGACAGAGATGTCCTAACGACAAACGCCTTAACTTATTTAAGCAGACAGAGTTGTCCTAACGACAAACGCCTTAACTTATTTAAACAGACAGAGATGTCCTAACGACAACGCCTCAACTTATTTAAACAGACAGAGATGTCCTAACGACAAAACGCCTTAACTTATTTAAACAGACAGAGATGTCCTAACGACAAACGCCTTAACTTATTTAAACAGACAGAGATGTCCTAACGACAAACGCCTTAACTTATTTAAACAGACAGAGATGTCCTAACGACAAACGCCTTAACTTATTTAAACAGACAGAGATGTCCTAACGACAAACGCCTTAACTTATTTAAACAGACAGAGATGTCCTAACGACAAACGCCTTAACTTATTTAAACAGACAGAGATGTCCTAACGACAAACGCCTTAACTTATTTAAACAGACAGAGATGTCCTAACGACAAACGCCTTAACTTATTTAAACAGACAGAGATGTCCTAACGACAAACGCCTTAACTTATTTAAACAGACAGAGATGTCCTAACGACACAACGCCTTAACTTATTTAAACAGACAGAGATGTCCTAACGACAAAACGCCTTAACTTATTTAAACAGACAGAGATGTCCTAACGACAAACGCCTTAACTTATTTAAACAGACAGAGATGTCCTAACGACAAACGCCTTAACTTATTTAAACAGACAGAGATGTCCTAACGACAAACGCCTTAACTTATTTAAACAGACAGAGATGTCCTAACGACAAACGCCTTAACTTATTTAAACAGACAGAGATGTCCTAACGACACAACGCCTTAACTTATTTAAACAGACAGAGATGTCCTAACGACAAACGCCTTAACTTATTTAAACAGACAGAGATGTCCTAACGACAAACGCCTTAACTTATTTAAACAGACAGAGATGTCCTAACGACAAACGCCTTAACTTATTTAAACAGACAGAGATGTCCTAACGACAAACGCCTTAACTTATTTAAACAGACAGAGATGTCCTAACGACAAACGCCTTAACTTATTTAAACAGACAGAGATGTCCTAACGACAAACGCCTCAACTTATTTAAACAGACAGAGATGTCCTAACGACAAAACGCCTTAACTTATTTAAACAGACAGAGATGTCCTAACGACAAACGCCTTAACTTATTTAAACAGACAGAGATGTCCTAACGACAAACGCCTTAACTTATTTAAACAGACAGAGATGTCCTAACGACAAACGCCTTAACTTATTTAAACAGACAGAGATGTCCTAACGACAAACGCCTTAACTTATTTAAACAGACAGAGATGTCCTAACGACAAAACGCCTTAACTTATTTAAACAGACAGAGATGTCCTAACGACAAAACGCCTTAACTTATTTAAACAGACAGAGATGTCCTAACGACAAACGCCTTAACTTATTTAAACAGACAGAGATGTCCTAACGACAAACGCCTAAACTTATTTAAACAGACAGAGATGTCCTAACGACACAACGCCTTAACTTATTTAAACAGACAGAGATGTCCTAACGACAAACGCCTTAACTTATTTGCAGAGATGTCAAAATGATAACTTCACCCTCAAAATGTATCCTACGCGAACAGGAGATTTTCACATAATGACTAATCTGTCATGATCTACTTTGCTCAGAAAGAGATGTTCAAATACCCCATTTCTGTTCTAGCTTGCCATGGCAGAAAATCTTCAAATAATAACTACTCCCTCCCATTCCGATTTCCAAATAATACTTATACTCCTTCGGAATGCGTCAGCCCGTCAACCATAAACGAAGGACATTTCCGAATAATGTCCCCCTTCTTGCACAAACACAAATGTACAAGTAATAACTACTCCCTGTAAAACTTGTGCAGACAGCGATGTCCAAATAATAACTACTCCCTCGGAATGTGTTAGCCTCTTGTCCCCAAACGAAAGTAGCAATTACTAAAAATGCAGTCTAGTTGACACACGATGGTTTCTGTGCGTATCATAATATTGATTATAATTCAGCTGTCGCCGTTGCTGCTCAGTTAACGTACAATTCAAGCAGTTAGTTACTTGTCTTGAACCTGAAAATCGGATTGACTGAATGAATCGAATTTCCAAATGATCATGATTCCTTAATTGTTTTTTTAAAATTTATTTCTTCTTCTCCTTGTCGATCGCCTTTATAATTTATTTCTTGATTTGAACTTGTCAGACGGAGACCTAGCGAAAATAACTCCCAAATCCGGTTATTATTCAATCATTCATCGTTGAGACTGACGAAAAGAGGCTGAGTTCTCTCCGAGGTGGGTTGACATAGGATTTAATAAATTTATCATTTGTTGCGCTATTATATTGATCAAAACAAAAGTATTTCTTCAGCGATCATCTTTTGTAGAAAGTCAAACTCATGTCATGCATAACATTAATTCATGCTGTGTGTATCTCTTTAAGGGGCCGGTGAGGATACATGCAGCACCGTATTCGATAGTCCTTCCGTGCTAATTAATCAAACAGCTGTTTTCATATAACTTGCCGTGTATCTATGACGGTGTCACGAACTGAAAACTCTGCCTGAACAATCCTTCTCATTGCGGTCAATGCGCATGGGGAGATTAATCAGGTCGTGAACAACCGCGCATTGACCGCAATAAGAAGGATTGTTCAGCAGAGGTTTCAGTTCGTGACACCGGTTACGCATTCTTCCGTAATCTTTCAGCATGAAAAGAATGTTTTAAAACACAAGCTAATTCAAAGGAACAAATCAAGATAAACAACAAAAATGTCCTACCTGTACACTAAGGCTATGACTCAACAGAAAGGTATGGGGTTTCCCCGAGTCAAAACCGAAAATAGGCGTTGGCTCTAGCTCACCTGTTATTTTGCAAGAAGAAGGCAACACAAAAACACATGCATTCGTTACCAAGAGTATTGCAGCTGCAATATGAGAACCATCCCTTTTAGGACCTAAAACAATCTGGAAAAAAATCAGCTACAGTCGAACCTGTCTAAAGAGACCACCTAAGGGACTGGGCAAATGTGGTCTCTTTAGACAGGTGGTCTCTTTAGACAGTTGATTTATGTAGTCGTAAAAACCGTTGGGGATCCTTTTGGGCGGTCTTTATGGGCAGGTGGTCTTTATGGACAGGTGGTCTTTATGGACAGGTGGTCTTAATGGGCAGGTGGTCTTTATGGACAGGTGGTCTTTATGGACAGGTGGTCTCCAGGGCAGGTTAGACTGTACTAAAAAGGAGGGCGTCTTGAAATGGAGG
>NC_090257.1:4389258-4391758 GCF_037325665.1 Littorina saxatilis | reverse complement strand
TTGCAATTACCATACTTTTAGTTTTTATTGGATGGACAAGCATAGCATTAGCACTACACCAGTTATTTACATCGTTTAAAGCTTTTTGAAGGGAGGACTCTATTACTGGAACAGACTTTCTACTTGCATGAAGAGAAGAATCGTCAGCAAAAAAAATCCCTTCTTACATTACTATCAGAAATGTGCAGTGGCAGATCATTGATATACAGACAGAACAAGATCGGCCCAAGCACTGAACCTTGAGGCACCCCGCATTTCACAGTCTCCTCAGTAGATATTTTACAGTTTAGGGCAGTATATTGAGATCTGTCATGTAAATAGGAAGCAAGGAAGTTACACACTGAACTGTTTCTGACATACAACTGTAATTTCTTCAATAGAATTGAATGATCAACAAGATCAAACGCTTTTTTAAAGTCGAGACACACAGCACCACTGATTTCAGATCGGTTTGTTGCAGACAACCAGGTGTCACATAGCGTGGTAAGGGCGCTGTGACAAGAGTGATTTGTTCGAAAACCAGACTGAAATTGATGGAAAAGGTTTCTGCTTTCTATGTACACGAGCAAATGTTTGTGAATATGTTTTTCCAATTGTTTGGATAAAATGGGTAATAAAGAAATGGGTCTAAAATTATTTGGGTCGGATAAATTTCCGCCTTTATGGAGTGGAATTACTTTTGCTCTCTTTAACAAACTAGGTACAGTATTTTGCTTTATGCAGAGATTATACACATAGGTGAGTGGCTCCACAATATATGGTAGAGCTAATTTGGCCAAGTAAGGAGGAATCTTATCAGGACCCATGGACTTTTTATTCTCAAGAGAGAGAGAGAGAGAGAGAGAGAGAGAGAGAGAGAGAGAGAGAGAGAGAGAGAGAGAGAGAGGCAGTAAGAGCACCCATTGCACACCGGTTCGACCGAAGCTAAGTGAAGAATAAACTCCTGTTGTGCAGCGGGTTAAAGTATTCCCTCATACCTCGGAGATATACTTTCAGTCGCTCGTAGCGACGTCACGTGACGGAAAGAATGTTATCACACCATTGAAATGACATTCTTTCCGTCCCCTATAGGCGACGAAATAGGTCAAATTTTGTTCACTTTTTAGTGGAAAATGCTTCGACGCCGGAGCGGGTACTGGACCCAGTGCCGTTCTAGTGCAAGTGCACTACAAAGGCACTGCACCCAGTGCCGATAAGCGACAGCATTTTGTTCCACCATCTAAAATGTCACGTGACGTCGCTGCGAGCGAGTGAAGGTATATCTCCGAGGTATGAGGGAATACTTTATCCCGCTGCACAACAAGAGTTTATTTTTCACTTCTCTTCGGTCGTAGCGGTGTGTAATACCTCGTAAGAGAGAGACAGTTACAACGGGCGTTGAGAAGGAAGAAAAGTCAAGAGAGAGAGAGAGAGAGAGGGTGGAGAGAGAGAGAGAGAGAGAGAGAGAGAGAGAGAGAGAGAGAGAGAGAGAGAGAGAGAGAGAGAGAGAGTGAGTGAGAGTGAGTTACAACGGGCGTTGAGAAGGAAGAAAAGTCAAAAATGATATACAGTCAAACACTCGCCCGGGGAATGAAAAATCTGTTCGCTTATCCGAGTGTGTGCATATCCGAGTTCGGATAAGCCAAACCTTTCCCGAGAAATTACCCTGCAGTTCGGCTTGAGCGAGTTTTTTTCAGGATAAGTTGTAAAATCACTTGGAATGTTTCTCTCTCTCTCTCTCTCTCTCTCTCTCTCTCTCTCTCTCTCTCTCTCTCTCTCTCTCTCTCTCTCTCTCTCTCTCTCTCTCTCTCTCTCTCTCTCTCTCTCTCTCTCTCTCTCTCTCTCTCTCTCTCTCTCGCTCTCTCTCTCTCTGCGTGGTGTGTGTGTGTTTAAATGAATAAGATCAAAACAGTGACAAGTTACAAGTGCTTTCTTCAGTGGGGGTTTATTAATACCTCAAAGCCAACTGTAAAAATAAATGGTGCAAACAGTGACACATCTCAGAAACAAAACCAAAGATTCTACAAGCATGGAAAAGCCTGGTCATATCTGAGATGGTGAGGCACGGGAAGGAGTGTGCCTTAATAACAGATAGTTAAAATTTGATTTCCCCCCTAGCGTATCTTGCCCCTCCATCCACCACCAACAGCTCTCCTGTGATGAAGGAGCTTTTGTCCGAAGCCAGGAATGCGATTGCGCGAGCGACGTCTTCCGGTTCGCCCGTTCGCGGAACAGGATTGATCTTCGCAATACTCTCGAGGACCTGGAATGAATCAAATGATGAACAATCTAAAGGTAAAAAACACAACAGCAACAACTTAAATGGAGTGTAACATTCAAGAACATTGTCCCAAACAAAATCTCTCCGTCAACATTCTGCAATGTAAGTTATGTTCCTTGAATATGGCAATGAGGTACAAATGCGATTTTCCGATCGAATGTCAAAGTCAAAATTATTGCTTTTCATTACGTTTTGTCTTATTTTCAACACACTGCATCAGTTCTCTTTGTCTGCAAAGTT
>NC_090257.1:4376758-4384258 GCF_037325665.1 Littorina saxatilis | reverse complement strand
AAAACCACCAAATTAATTAATTTGCTATCTAATTCTCGACCTCAAATTGAAATCGAAATTACTGTATTTAGCTAAACAAGTACGGCGACTGCCTCAGAGCTAACGCATAAAATTTCTGTTTAGTCGTAGTCTGTTCTTCGCAGAAGAAATAACGTCTCTAAATATTTGTGTCTTGTTTGTTAGTTTGTTTGCTATTTCGGTTTTTTTCTTCTTTTTCTGTTGTGTCTGAATTTTTGAGGAAGAAAGAATGTATGTTTGTTTGTTATTCTTTGTTTCTATGTGAGGTGCATCCAAGAAAGTGTCCAAAAACGCGGATGACGTTATCTGACCTTTGACCTTGAGCAGGTGGGGTACGGCCAATTTGGTGAGGGCCACTTGGGCAGTGAGGTTGATGTCAAACTGTGTGTGGTAGCTGTCCATGCCGGGGTCACTCAGTTGACCGGGCACCGCCCTCCCAGCGTTGTTGACCTGAGTGTAGAACGATTACATTTCTGGTGAAGCAAGCAGCGCATACTTGCTGCATTCCTTCAAAGTTTAAACGTTTTGCTTATTAAAGTTATGGCTTTTCTCCCTCCAAAACACGCTATTTTTTAGCTAGTGATCTGGCAAAAAAATTCCAGCTGCACATGTGTTTAGTAGACTTCACTTACAAATAGGCCCGGCACGCACGCACGGACGCACACACGCGTGCACGCTCGCATACACACAACACAAAATGAAAAACAAATCCGTAACAGAGAGACTGCGAACGTGCCAAACATCCAGACTAAAAACGCAAGAATGGTATACTTTATGAGATTATTTCGTTTTGTCAGCCCGTGTTTAAACGTTCCGACCATAATTATACCAACCATTCCGCTTCGGTGTATCTGATCACATTATAAAAATCGACCAAACCGTCAAACTGACCAGCACATCGAGTTGTCCAAAGGTATCCACAGTCCTGGTCACTAGCTGATTTCTGAATGTCTCGTCCGTCAGATCGCCAACAGTGGTCAGTACCTGTACAGGTTGTCGAATAATTATTCAGAATTAGTATTTCGCTTGTACCGTAGTAGCTGTAATAATAACAGCACAGAGATGTTTCTGGTATGGAATGAAAAAAGACTATTTTTTCTACTCACACAATCAAATAATATAACTGTATCTTGTCTTCTCTCTTCTCAGTTTGCGATGAACGCATAAGACATCGGGGCTCCAAAAATATGTGCGAAATTCAGTGTCACACCAACTGAAGTAAAGGCAGCTTCGCGTAATAATTTCTGATTGATGATTATGTTTTGTTGGTTCCACGGTAGTCGAGTTAAAACCAAAAATTGCAGAGAATGTACTTTTGTTCGTGCCATTACATTAACACATTTTTAATTGGGCTTTTCCCGTGAAATATGCTGACGTTTTAGTACTCAATTTTTTCTATGAGAAAGGCCAGTGTATCGGGATTTAAAAGTAACGTTTTATGTAAACATTTTGCCAGGGATTCGGATGTAATTTGCTTCTTACTGATGACGACCCTACGGACAATTTTTTAAAGTCTTAGGTATGACCCACGACCTCCCGATCACGGGGCGGACGCCTTACCACTAGGCCAACCGTGCCGGTTTTCAGATAGAGCACTCAATAAACTTCACACTGATATGTAATATGCTGTGAATTTTGTATGTTATGAAATACAAATACACCTTGTTTGAAATCAAAGGCAAAATTCTCAATAATGTATAGACAAACTGTAACAGCAATTTGTTGGGATGAGCAATGGGTAGGCCTACTAATCTATTGCCACCATTTCAAAATATCCTTCTCCTCTCCCTCCCTCAGTCCCTCCCTCCTCCCTCCAACCCTCCACCCGCCCACTAAGGCCAAACAAAAAAATAGGTCTGTTTACGGTAACATAGGCCCCAAAAAATAGGGTCGGTAGGTCGGGATTGATTTTTTTTTTCTTCCAAAAAACCATATTTTTACGTTATTTTGCAAAAAAAACCCAAAAGATTTCTTTTTTTTTCTCCCCAAATGCCAAAAAAAAGTCTAGGGTCGCGCGAAAAAAATAGGGTCGGTCGGGTTACCGTAAACAGACCTTTTTTTTTTGGCCTAAGAAAAGAAAAAGAAAACAAGAATGAACAGACCGGGCCTGGGGGGTACATCACGAAGCGTCCCGGTACCGAAGCGTCCCGGTACCGAAGCGTCCCGGTGCCGAAGCGTCCCGGTACCGAAGCGTCCCGGTACCGAAGCGTCCCACTATAACGCGTCACAGGGGTACTGGGACGCTTTGGTACCGGGACGCTTCGGGACGCTCCCGCGCAGTAGGGCACGAAGCGTCCCGGTACCGAAGCGTCCCGGTACCAGTCACCACGCACATCCTCGGCTCGCATGCCAATGTATTATATAGCAAAGGGAATGGCTGTAATTCACACAGAGCAATCACTTGGTCTTAAACGTGCACAAGACAAAAACTTTCATACTGGGGGAGCGAGCCAGTCTGAAGAGTACTCGGGTCCAGCGCGAGCGTTCTTTATTACCCAAATGAACCCAAACAAACCCAAATTAACCCAAATGATACAATTTAAAAGTCGGAGGCAGAACTGAAAAGACTTTTTCCGACGCTCACGCTTAGTGAAGCCAGAAAGCGTGTGTGATAACAGACATATCCCTCTTGTGAACGGAAGCCTACGGACTTTTCCCCCGAACTTGTCCACACGGGTACAGTATTTCCAAATTGGTGTGTTGTGAGTACAGATCTAAAGTAAAGTTGGGGAAAAGTTGGACAAAAAGTGATTTTTTTTTACCGAAAGCAAATCAAGGTCTGTGCAAAATTAAAAAAATCAGTGAAGTCAAGGTCAAATCAAGGTCAAGATTAAATTTAAAAAAAATAAATATGGTTAGTCAAGTCAAGGTCAAATCAAGGTCAGCCACTCAAGGTTTAAAAAAAAAAAGTCTAAGTCCTGTGACGCGTTATAGTGGGACGCTTCGGTACCGGGACGCTTTGGTACCGGGACGCTTTGGTACCGGGACGCTTCGGTACCGGGACGCTTTGGTACCAGGACGCTTCGGTACCGGGACGCTTTGGTACCGGGACGCTTCGGGGTGTCCCCGGCCTGGGGAAATGTCACACTTCGTCCTTACAATTAAATACAAAATAAATGTAAAACAAGTCGCGTAAGGCGAAAATACAATATTTAGTCAAGTAGCTGTCGAACGTGAAATTGACAAGAAGAGCGGGGTAGTGGTTACGCTATGCTGCATAGCACGCTTTTCTGTACCTCTCTTCATTTTAACTTTCTGAGCGTGTTTTTAATCCAAACATATCATATCTATATATTTTTGGAATCAGGAACCGACAAGGAATAAGATGAAAGTGTTTTTAAATTGATTTCGAAAAAAAAATTTTGATAATAATTTTTATATATTTAATTTTCAGAGCTTGTTTTTAATCCGAATATAACATATTTATATGTTTTTGGAATCAGCAAATGATGGAGAATAAGATAAACGTAAATTTGGATCGTTTTATAAATTTTTATTTTTTTTTACAATTTTCAGATTTTTAATGACCAAAGTCATTAATTAATTTTTAAGCCACCAAGCTGAAATGCAATACCGAACCCCGGGCTTCGTCGAAGAGTACTTGACCAAAATTTCAACCAATTTGGTTGAAAAATGAGGGCGTGACAGTGCCGCCTCAACTTTTACGAAAAGCCGGATATGACGTCATCAAAGACATTTATCAAAAAAATGAAAAAAACGTATGGGGATATCATACCCAGGAACTCTCATGTCAAATTTCATAAAGATCGGTCCAGTAGTTTGGTCTGAATCGCTCTACACGCACGCACGCACACACACACACACACACATACACACACACATACACCACGACCCTCGTTTCGATTCCCCCTCGATGTTAAAATATTTAGTCAAAACTTGACTAAATATAAAAATGGAATGATTGTTGAACGTAAGAGTAATGTATTATATTTAAAGGGCACTTTGTGACATACTGAAGATTACAATATTTCAATCTCAGTAGAAGACAGACCGCAAGTAAGAATGTTGTGCTAAGTGTTCGCTGGAAGGGGATCTGAGACAATCAATCAATCAATCAATCAATCAATGAGTCTTATATCGCGCATATTCCGTGGGTACAGTTCTAGGCGCTCTGCAGTGATGCCGTGTGAGATGAAATTTTATACGGCCAGTAGATTGCAGCCATTTCGGCGCATATTTACCTTTCACGGCCTATTATTCCAAGTCACACGGGTATAGGTAGACAATTATTAACTGTGCCTAAGCAATTTTGCCAGGAAAGACCCTTTTGTCAATCGTGGGATCTTTAACGTGCACACCCAATGTAGTGTACACGGGGGGAGGTTCGGACACCGAAGAGAGTCTGCACACAAAGTTGACTCTGTGAAATAAATTTCCGCCGAACCTGGGATCGAACTCACGCTGACAGCGGCCAACTGAATACAAATCCAGCGCGCTACCAACTGAGCTATATATCCCCGCCCAAGAGAGAGATAGAGGGATTAATTACGCCTCTCGGCTTGCACTGAGTCACTTTTGGAATACATTATGTATTAACATAACCGGCAGTCTGTCTCGTTACCCTCGTCAGGGAAGTGTGCTTGCACCGAAATGTTGCCCCCCCCCCCCCCCCCCCCCCCCCACGCCCTCACACCACAAAGATATAGACTGAGACCCCAACAAAAACATCACCCTTTGCTAACGGCTAATTGCCTAACATGAGACTGATAGCAGGCGTCTGCGTTTATACTTTGTGGAAGAGTACATGTACACTCGTTGAAAAAAGCCAGCTGCTGCAAAATTCAGAGACCTCTGATAAGCAGACTACATTTTATATACACGCTCAAGCCCTTCAACGAATTCTTTCTCCGGATTTGTGTATGCACATAAAGGTATGATTGAAGCCGGAAATAGTTTGACTTTTCTATGAACTTAAATGAGGCGCGTAAGGGTGTACATTTACACATTTTTGGTACGTTTGTTGAAGGGATAGCCTACTCCCGGCCAATAAACAGTCTCAAAGAGCTACACAGTTCGTTTCAGGACGGTTTGTACTGATGCCATCACAGTCGTATCAGGAATACATTACAATTAACATTTGAACGTTTATTTATTTAACATTGTAAACGCTGTGTTTGGTAATACATGCAAACTGCAAACTCTCTAAACAGCGATTTTGTTTTTGTTTCGTCCTAGTTTAGTTTTATTTTTGCCCTGACAGCGATGACAATCTCACGCATTTGCCACATGATAGAGTAAAGCTTTGCGGAGAACCTGCATAGACGTACTCAGTCTGGAAATAACTCTGTCGGGTTTCAATGGGTTGCGAAAGAGTGAATGCTCTTGCTTTTAGTGAGGCAAGCTTTCCACACGTGCTCCTTGTCCACGAGTTTCAGACACAGCGATATAATCTATATCTCTGTGGTTTCAGACACAGCCCTCGCTCGTGACTGACCTATGATATCACGTGGGAAGTTTGACTCACTTAAAGCAAGAGTATTCCCTCTTTCACAACCCGCATACAAACCCGACAGAGTTATTTCCGAACATCGTCTATTCGTACGGGTTTTATCTGCTGGTTACGGCGAAAATACCGACAGAATAAATCGATTCACAGAATTGGGACTGACTCTTATGCAGAAGAGTTTGCATTATGAAATCGTTTTCCTATTTACATTGATTTTATTTGATTAGCATAGCTACGGAGCATTTTCGAGTTTATTAATGTAGGTGTGTCTTAATTACAGCACAACGAATGTCACTTTGCGTTTTGAGCTTAAATTCACCAGAAATCTTTTTCAAAGTGGTGGCAATACGATATCTTTAAGAATAGAAGAATGACAAAACCTGCTTAAACACTATCAACTTAAAAGAAACGGCGTCACTTTGGTATGCACATGCTCTTCCTCGTATACGAAGTAGGCAAAAAATAATTATGTACATGGCTATTTATAACAAAGTGAATTGTCTCTGACTTACATCGCTTTCCTTCAGTCCCGCCTGTACACACTTGCTGACCACACCCTTCAGTTTGGCCTCGTCTCTGCCGGTCAGTGACAGACGCGCCCCCCGGTCAGCGAAGTGGACAGCGGTCCCCGCCCCCAGTCCAGCGCTTGACCCTGGCCGCAGTGAAGAGAATTTAGAGATATAGGGTACATTGTACAAGAAAAAGAACAAAACTTCTTCTTCTTCGTTCATGGGCTGAAACTCCCACGTTCACTCATGATTTTGCATGACTTTTTACGTGTATGACCGTTTTTACCCCGCCATTCTGGCAGCATACGCCGATTTCGGGAGAATGATGCTGGGTATTTTCGTGTTTCTATAACCCACCGAATTCTGACATGGATTACAGGATCTTTTCCGTTCGCACTTGGTCTTGTGCTAGCGTGTACACACGAAGGGGGATAAGGCACTAGCAGGTCTGCACATAAGTTGACCTGGGAGATCGGACAAATCTCCATCCAACAACAACAACAACAACAACAACAACAACAACAACAACAACAACAACAACAACAACAACAACAACAACAACAACAAAGAGATAAAACATAAATGGACAAAAACATACAAACACTCACACATAAACGGAAACAAATCAAAACGACCCATATATTGAAACTACATGCAAATGGGTCATAGGTACCCGACCGAACAAAGTGTCACTTACAATCTTTCCTCTAATATTCACGTGATACTTTTTACATTTAGTCAAGTTTTGACTAAATGTTTTAACATCGAGGGGGAATCGAAACGAGGGTCGTGGTGTATGTGTGTGTGTGTGTATGTTGAGTATGTGTGTTGTGTGTGGGTGTATGTGTGTGTTGTGTATGTGTGTGTGTGTGTGTGTGTGTGTGTGTGTGTGTGTGTGTGTGTGTGTGTCTGTGTCTGTGTCTGTGCGTGTGTGTGTGTAGAGCGATTCAGAGTAAACTACTGGACCGATCTTTATGAAATTTTACATGAGAGTTCCTGGGTATGATATCCCCAGATTGTTTTTCATTTTTTCGATAAATGTCTTTTATGACGTCATATCCGGCTTTTTGTAAAAGTTGAGGCGGCACTGTCACACCTTCATTTTTCAATCAAATTGATTGAAATTTTGGCCAAGCAATCTTCGACGAAGGCCGGACTTCGGTATTGCATTTCAGCATGGAGGCTTAAAAATTAATTAATGACTTTGATCATTAAAAATCTGAAAATTGTAATAAATTTTTATTTTATTTTATAAAACGATCTAAAATTACTTTTATTTTATTCTTCATCATGTTCTGATTCCAAAAACATATAAATATGTTATATTCGGATTAAAAACAAGCTCTGAAAATTAAAAATATAAAAATTATGATTAAAATTAAATTTCCGAAATTGTTTTAAAAACAATTTCATCTTATTCCTTGTCGGTTCCTGATTCCAAAAACATATAGATATATGTTTGGATTAAAAACACGCTCAGAAAGTTAAAACGAAGAGAGGTACAGT
>NC_090257.1:4309258-4371758 GCF_037325665.1 Littorina saxatilis | reverse complement strand
AGTCACGTTTTGACTAAATGTTTTAACATAGAGGGGGGAATCGAGACGAGGGTCGTGGTGTATAAGTGTGTGTGTGTGTGTGTGTGTGTGTGTGTGTGTGTGTGTGTGTGTGTGTGTGTGTGTGTGTGTGTGTGTGTGTGTGTGTGTGTGTGTGTGTGTGTGTGTGTGTGTGTGTGTGTGTCTCTGTGTCTGTCTCTGTGTGTGTGTAGAGCGATTCAGACTAAACTACTGGACCGATCTTTATGAAATTTGACATGAGAGTTCCTGGGTATATCCCCATACTTATTTTTCATTTTTTGGATAAATGTCTTTGATGACGTCATATCCGGCTTTTTGTAAAAGTTGAGGCGGCACTGTCACACCTTCATTTATCAATCAAATTGATTGAAATTTTGGCCAAGCAATCTTCGACGAAGGCCGGACTTCGGTATTGCATTTCAGGCTTAAAAATTAATTAATGACTTTGATCATTAAAAATCTGACAATTGTAATAAATTTTTATTTTATTTTATAAAACGATCTAAAATTACTTTTATTTTATTCTTCATCATGTTCTGATTCCAAAAACATATAAATATGTTATATTCGGATTAAAAACAAGCTCTGAAAATTAAAAATATAAAAATTATGATTAAAATTAAATTTCCGAAATTGTTTTAAAAACAATTTCATCTCATTCCTTGTCGGTTCCTGATTCCAAAAACATATAGATATGATATGTTTGGATTAAAAACACGCTCAGAAAGTTAAAACGAAGAGAGGTACAGTAAAGCGTGCTATGCAGCACAGCGCAACCGCTACCGCGTTAAACAGGCTCGTCACTTTCACTGCCTTTTGCACTAGGGGCGGACTACGGTCATTGTGAAAAAATGCAGTGCGTTCAGTTTCATTCTGTGAGTTCCACAGCTTGACTAAATGTAGTAATTTCGCCTTACGCGACTTGTCTTTATCTACGTCCGTTTATCTATTTTTGCGATTCTGTCAGTTGTATGGTTAGTACGATATATTAACACGAACATAAGTAAGGATCATATCAAGTCTTATGAACGTTCACAAAAAAACAACCTTTAAAAAAAAAACAGCCTCCCCCTACATTCACATATGAAATCATGAAATTATATAGAAGCTTGAAAGCATTCCCACCCTCCTTCGGACATTGCTGAAAAGTAAAAAAAGTGCAAAATCGTAAAATAAGGGGCTCTCCAGAATGATCAGTTTCTTGAGCTTTGAAAATGAAGAAGAACACGTCTCTCAGGAAAAGCATGATCAGATTCTTGAGCTTTGAAAATGCTTGGCGGAATTAAAAATCCCATGTCTGAAGAACACGTCTTTCAGTAAAAGCATTAATTCTATCTGATATTCTGATATGCAAAATAATAAGCCGTACATTGGCTACAAAATCCAGAATTGTTCAGGAAAAATACAAAATGTCGATACCTGTGATCAAGATAACTTTCCCCTTGAAATCATCCATGCTTCCAACCAGCTGCTGACTACTCGACTCGCCAAACCGAAGTGCAAGCGGGTTATGCTGCGAAGGGAACACGCACGCTCAGTGTGTTGCAGGGTGTTCTCAATTCTCAGTTCTCGCCCGCTCATTCAATTTCATCTTATTCCTTGTCGGTTCTTGATTCCAAAAACATATAGATATGATATGTTTGGATTAAAAACAAGCTCAGAAAGTTAAAAACAATAGAGAAACAGAATAGCGTGCTATCGTGCTCAGCGCAACCACTACCGCGCTATTCTGGCTTGTCAATTTCACAGCCTTTGCCACGAGCGGTGGACTGACGATGCTACGAGTATACGGTCTTGCTGAAAAAATGCAGTGCGCTCAGTTTCATTCTGTGAGTTCGACAGCTTGACTAAATGTTTTATTTTCGCCTTACGTGACTTGTTATAATATACTCTTAATGCTAGTCTCCAGATAGCTCTAGGTGAGATGGAAGAGACAATAACAAGTCGCGTGAAGCGATATAAAAACATTTAATCAAGTAACAGATTAACTCCAACAAACAGTCATCGCCGAGACTATAATATTTAAGATAGTCTCGACTACCCACAGTCAAAGATCAAGACGGGTCTCGCTCGTCTCAGCGTAGAGTGCAAACGCAGTACTTAGGCCTACTTAACATATTTTCTGTAATTTTGAGCACAGTTTTAGAGTAAACATGACATATGTATATATTTTTGAATTCAGGAGAAATTGAGGAATACGATGCAATCATTTTTAAATCTGTCAGTGAAAATTTGATTTTAATGACACCTTTAATGAGCAAATAACTAGTTTTTAAGCCTCCAAGCCGAAATGCAATACCAAAGTCCGGGCTTCGTCGAAGATTACTTGACCAAAATTTTAACCAATTTGATTGAAAAATGAGGGCGTGACAGTGCTGCCTCAACTTTCACAAAACCCCGGAAATGACGTCATTGAAGACATTTATTGAAAACATGAAAAAAACCCGTCCGGGGATATCATACCCACAAACTAACATGTGAAATTTCATGAAGGTCAGTCCAGTAGTTTTCTCTGAATCGCTCTACACACACACACACACACACACACACACACACACACACACACACACACACACACACACACACACACATACGCCACCACCCTCGTCTTGATTCCCCGTCTATGTTAAAGGCACAGTGCAGCTCACAGCCTTCGTTTTGCGTTTTTGTTGCAGCTGAGTGCATTTACAGTTCGAAAATCCTCCTATGGTAGTAAAACAAACCCAAAACTACAAAACGACGACATCTGTGAAGCTCGACAGTTTCTTGTTCACGCGAGTGCATACATTAACCTAGTTATTACGTGGTGTACGCACAGATTCGTGACGTAAGCGTCGTCTGCTTTGATGCCAAGACTGATACACGATCAGATTCGCCGGTACGTTTGAGACGGACCGCCCGAAACTGACCACAAACCGACCGTGTAGCATGCGAACCGTACGTCTCACAAGCTTGATAGCACCCGTCTCTGCCCATCTGTTTGAAATACAGCAGGGATCTATTCCGAACGGATCGCAAGGAACTTCCATCTTGAACACGCGGCCAGTACTGTAACTGACCTTGATACGGATCGATCCAAGGGGGGCAATCTCAGTCATCTCAAAGAGGGAAATCCAAACGCAATCCGCTTTGTTCGATTTTATGGGCTTGGACGATAGAGAAAAATAAGAAAAGCAAAAGCTGGAGTAAACCTAGACGAAATTGCTATCAAGAACGCAGAATTGATTTTTTCTGAGTTTTTTTTTTTTGCCGTAAGCGCCATGTTTATCGGAGCAGGAAACTCTTCCAGAGTGAGGCCCCTTTGTTGATGCATGTCAACATCAGATGTGCGAGACGCGAAATTGTGCCGCAAATTCATGGCGCTTACGGCAACAAAAAAAAACTCAGAAAAAATCAATTCTGCGTTCTTGATAGCAATTTCGTCCAGGTTTACTCCAGCTTTTGCTTTTCTTATTTTTCTCTATCGTCCAAGCCCATAAAATCGAACAAAGCGGATTGCGTTTGGATTTCCCTCTTTGAGATGACTGAGATTGCCCCCCTTGGATCGATCCGTATCAAGGTCAGTTACAGTACTGGCCGCGTGTTCAAGATGAAGGAACTTCCAGCCCCTGAGCGCACTTCAGTCGACACCCACTTTACAAATGGCGGTCAGTTTAGCATCAAAACTTGCCGATTCGGAACCGAAATATTTCATCAACCTGAATCTTGGCGAGGAGTTGGAATCTATGGAACTATGGAAGCAAAAAGATCTTGAACTTTAGCGTGTTAAATTCATAGCTCAGAAACCAGTGACATTCTTTACTTATTTTTGATACAAGTCCATGTAAGCAAGCCAAAGAACATTTGTCGTGAAATTAATTGACGGATTGAACTTCAAACTTATACATAATTAATTAATTTGGTTGTTCAATCGACGAAAATGCACCAAAAATAGCGTACGTTGTTAACCATGGGACATCATTTACACGAAAGATACACTGTTTTTGAAATCGTTTGAACATGTTCCTCTATTAGTATGTTTCAGGATGACACATTTGACAACAAAGAAGATAAGTTCTCAACTGAAGTTGATCTGGATTACCACAACGACCATGAAAACAAAAAAAGGGGGCGGGGGTGGGCGGGGGGGGGGGGGGGCCACGAAGCCTCTGGGTCCTTCCCAACACGACCCTGAACAACCTTAACCAAGAACCAGTTTTGGATGACGACCCTATACTAGGCGGATCACCCGAATGATGTCAACACATCTTCAGAGAAGGTTCAAGACCCAAAACGTGTGTGGCAACAAAGGACACAAATACAAAGAAAAGGTTGGAAAGCCAAGAGGCTGTGTGCTGAGGAATATTAGCTCTGTGCTGCAAAAGAGATTCAAGGCACACTCCTGCTCGTGAAAACAGTTCTATCCTTGGCACAAAGCTTTGCTGACTCATCGAAGACGACCCATTTGGAATTTAGTAAGGAATTTCACGCTGTTTATCCTTATTCCGATGGCACGGGTCGTGTACGACGCATACTCTGCAAAAAGGCGGCAAAACGTTAATCCCCATTCCGATGGCGTGGATCGTGTACGACCCAAGCTTTTTACGTTGACTCCTTATTTGGAAGGTATGGGTCGTACACGACCCACATCATCCGGACTGTGTAGTCCAACACATGATCCGGTGAAGGCTAGGAGAGTATGCCTTCAGACCAGACGGACATAAGTGCAACAACAGAACCCATCACAACATGAGCCATGAATCCTGTAAATGAGCTCAAATTAGTGCACACCGCCCCCCCCCCCCCCACCCTTTCAATACAATACAATACAATAAAATACAATAACTTTATTAATCTCTAAAAGAGAAATTGCATTGCTGAGCTTTTGTGTCCGTAATAAAACATACATAAAACATTCAAAAATAAACATTTGTTCTTTGTCATTCATTCATTCAAATAGAACAACCAAATCTGCATCTAAATCAGTCATTGTCAATGTTGTTCAGATATCATCTTGGCTAACATGGACGCTATGGCATGCTTAAGCGGTGTAGGTGTCTATCCTCTCGGCAGGCATAAAAGGCAGTTTTTGGAGCCGTTTAAGCGGGTAATGAGACAAAAAAACGATACATCTGAGTAACTTGCAAACGCATTCAGCATGGGTGGGAGCCCCACATTTTGCCAGGACTAAACATTTTGGAAGGCCGGGGTCCAGGGGCTGCTAAGGCTCCAGCGGGGTGCAGGGGCAGCGCCCTTGTTGGGGGGGTCTAGGGTGGCAGTGCCCCCCAGCCAAAAAAGAATTTTAGCATTATACTTTATGACTAAATCTTATTAACAGCTATTGGGTTTTCAGCGTAGCAATAGGGTCCGATATTTAGACGAGACAAGTATAATGCCGACGAGTCGAAGACGAGTCGCATTATACTTGTTCGAGTCTAAATATCGGACCCTATTGCTACGCTGAAAACACAATAGCGATTATATAGCTGTTATGACCTTAATTTGTTGTTCCAAACTTACAAAATGACAGTTTTTGCGTCGATGCGTTGATCTCAGGTTTTGCTAGCAGACAAACTTCTTACGCGCATCATGTTCGCGCAGACATGCACACCGCTACACGCTTTCTGACTTTGGAAGAAAAACTGACTCCAAGTGCATTCGATTTCACAACACAGTTGTTGAAACAGCTTTTTAAGTAAACACAACATCAACGGAAAACTAGAAACAACTGAAGATCTAGGATGCAACAAGGGGAGAAGAAGAGAACAGCTAATCCGCACAACGCGAGCAGACGACAGCGAAGTTTTCAGTTTGGATGAATGGTATCGCTTGTCTCGTCATGAAGCGAATTTTTCAACCTCAGTTATAAACGACTACATGAATGTTAGTGCCATGGGTTGTACATCAATACTTCAGAGGGGAAGTGGGGTATTTACGGTGTGGAGTTACGAGATAAGAAAGTCGGCCATTTTCGTCAATATGCTTTTGGATATTGAGAAAAATGGCCGACTTCCGTAGCATTATGCTTTGATGATGGGAAGAGCCCATCCAATCACAGCCCCCGAATTCCCCCACGTGTTCATCAGAATAGCTATATACTCTCCTGACTAAATCTTATAACAAACAAGTTTTTTTTAAAGGCACAGTAAGCCTCCAGTAAACCATCACAGAGCTCCCCGAGCGTCTATACTTACAGTACAAGCATACTTCCATTTGAACGCTCACCAAACGGGAACATCCTGGCTGCTTTCTGTCGAGCGTGAGAAATTTTCAAAGAATTTATTTTCGTGGACTTGGTGCTGTACAACAATGGCGCCTCGTTTTGGTGCTGGACGGCTGTTATAAATATTCAACTTACCGGAAATCACGCCCGGACAGTAAGCCTCCCGATCCCGTAAACCATAACAGATACTGTCAGGCTTTTACACACAGTACAAACACCCTTCCATTTGAACGCTCACCAAACGGGAACATCCTAGGTGCCCTACGTAAAGAGCGAGCAATTTTTAAAGAATTAATTTTGCAGATTGTCAAAAAATGAATTACTTCCCTTCGGGTCTCATTCTATCGATGTAAACTGGCGATAGCCGTGGATCGATGATTATCAGAATGTTTTTGGACCGTGGTGCGTTTTTGCGCTAGACCTAACTTTTAAAATCTAAATAATAAATTGACAGCTTGTTACACAAACATTCTTTAATCATAAAAGAATTCTTTTTTCATCAAGACAAGATCAGTACAATTCGAAGTTTTGAAAGTTTGAAAAAAGAAAAGCCCGGAAGCAGGATCACGCAAGGGTCGTAGCAGACGACGGTTTATGCATATTGCCGTTCCATTCAACAGTCAAAAGCCATCGCTAGAGTTCTTGTGAACCACAGCCGTTTGTTTCGTGCATAAAAACGTGCTATTGTAGATAAGCTAACATCGAGTCGCATTCAAATGACTAACTACATTGTGTAAAAGGGAAACTGGATCACACGGGTTCACGATGGCTCAGGGGTAAGATAAACCACGCAAAAATAAATTCTTTGAAAATTGTTCGCTCTTTACGGAGGGCACCTAGGATGTTCTCAATCGGTGAGTGTTTAAATGAAAGGGTGTTTGTACTGTGTGTAAAAGCCTGACCGTATCTGTGATGGTTTACGGGAGGCTTACTGTGCCTTTAAGAGATGCATAATATATATATATATTTGTAACTGACCAGCTAAAAATGAATTTTAGTAATTCAAGAGGGGCTATTTGAGCCTCTCCCAGTTTAAAACTGAAAACAGCTACCACAAAAATTAAAAGGGGGGGGGGGGGGGGATGTGCAAGAATGCACAACATTTTTATATAGAAGCCTATTGTGGTTCATGTGCTTAGGCTGTGTATTGGATTGTCACTGTATGCCTGCATTATTAGATGTCAGTAATAATTATATGTGCTGATTGTTCTCTTTGCCTGCGCGCGTATAGTATGTTGGTTATGTTTGGTTATAGTATGTTTGTTTATGTTTGGTCGTTATTTTTGCCTGTGCGTGTATTGTATGTTTGGTCGTTTTCTTTGCCTGTGCATGTATAGTTTGTTGGTTATGTTTGGTCGGTTTCTTTGCCTGTGCGTGTATAGTATGCTTGGTCGATGTATGTATTGTAAAGCGCTAAGAGTAGACAATTTTCTAGAATAGCGCTATAAAAGTTTGCATTATTATTATTAAAAACCTCTATACTTGAAGGTGTTTGGTTGTATCACTCTTGCTAGGGGGTCTACAAAAACAAGTGGCATACACATTTGAAGAAACAAAAACTTTAAATTGGAGCTGCAAAAAATTAAAAATTATTGTAAACTTGAAGGTATTTGGAACTAACCAGATGAAAATAAATTTTAGCAAATCAAGAGGTGCTATTTGAGCCTCTCCTGGCTTAACAACAAAAATAGACCCCCCGCGGGTTAGGGGGAAGAATTTACCCGATGCTCCCCAGCATGTCGTAAGAGGCGACTAACGGATTCTGTTTCTCCTTTTACCCTTGTTAAGTGTTTCTTGTATAGAATATAGTCAATTTTTGTAAAGATTTTAGTCAAGCAGTATGTAAGAAATGTTAAGTCCTTTGTATTGGAAACTTGCATTCTCCCAGTAAGGTAATATATTGTACTACGTTGCAAGCCCCTGGAGCACATTTTTGATTAGTGCTTTTGTGAACAAGAAACAATTGACAAGTGGCTCTATCCCATCTCCCCCCTTTCCCCGTCGCGATATAACCTTCGTGGTTGAAAACGTTAAACACCAAATAAAGAAAGAAAGAACATCAGATATTGACGAAAGGAGAGGTATCGATAAACCCAGTCGATGTCACAATCAGCGGTACTGGCGTCTAATGTTTTCATCATATTCTTCTCTTTCCTTGAGACAGCAATGAAAAGACGCCCACAACATATTCAATTTCTTCACGAATATGAAAACGTTTAGCAGTGTTTATGTCGTTTTTGGCTTCGCTAGAGAGGAAAATGAAGAACAATTTGGTTTCTCCCAATATCAGACCAAAAATACTTAGTTTCCTCATTCACTTCAGCCTAAGAGGCAAAAAAGGAAAAACAAAATATGCCGGCAAAAAGTATTACTTCGAGGTCACATTACCATTCTTTGTTTGGTCTACAATCGCAATCATACACCAATTGCCATAATTAGGGTGTCATTAGGATCCAGTTATTCGCTTTTGAGAATTTAGCATTTATGCGGCATGCATATAACATTACAACAAGAATAATAATAATAATAATAATAATAAATAACTTTTCTATAGCGCGAGTCCCATCAATTGGCTCCAGGCGCTTTACAAATTCATTATAGAATAAACTAGCACAAATCAACAAGCATACAAAGCATACATTTAACTGAGACATAACACCAAGAACCCAAGCACTAAGCAAAACTTAGTGTACAATGTTAAAAGTACACACACACACACACACACACACACACACACACACACACACACACACACATACGCACGCACGCGCTGACAATTGCTTGTGTAACCACAGCTAAAACAGGTAATTATCGTGCCGGATAAAACATATAATACTCGTAATTGCAACACGGCGTTTATTTTTCCATCAGAATATCGTAAATCGCCCTGAAAATACCTAACCAGAAAACCGCACAATTTGTCACGATCACAATTACTCTGGGTTTTGTGTTTTTGTGTGGTTTTTTTGCAATATCGCGGGTTTGTAATCATGGTTCATTGATATACATAATTATAGTCAAGAAACAATTGACAAGTGGCTCTATCCCATCTCCCCCCTTTCCCCGTCGCGATATAACCTTGAATGGTTGAAAACGACGTTAAACACCAAATAAAGATAGAAAGAACAAAAATAGCACACACATTTTTTTTTTTTTTTTTGGGGGGGGGGATAATAAATGAATGCACACAATCAAAAACCTCTATACTTGAAGGTGTTTGGTTGCACCACTCTTGCTAGGGGTGTACAAAAACAAGTGGTAAACACATTTCAAGAAGGGTTTCTGTCATATGAGCGTTGAGCAGTCGTTATGCGCCATACATGGCCCAGCTCATCCGGCTTCAGCGTGTTTTTATATCGGAGTGATCCTTCTCCTAGACTGGTGGCTTTACAGGGCTGTCGAGTCCAGTCTTCCCGGCTATTTGGCCATAGCTGGCTGGTTTGTTTATCTGAGGTGACCTTCCCCAGGGCTAGAACTTAAAATGCGGCTCTTGTTCGCATGATGCTCCCGTCATTGGACACCTGGGGTGTTTCTTGAGTGTAACAGTGCCACCTGTTACCTCGCCCCATCCTGTTGGAAGCACCGCCAGTTGGTCCGCGACTGCTTATTCGTCCTGGCAAGCCTGGCTTATTTCGCAGCTAACCTCCATATCTGAAGGCCATCACACTATCCGCCACCTTTAGACAGAAACCACCAGAGTTATGCTAATGCCATACACAGTCTTCTGATGCTGCTTTTCAATTCATTTCAGGAGTAATATTCCAAAATGATTGTTAGCTCAGTTGGTAGAGCACTGGACTTGTGATCGGAAGGTCGCAGGTTCGAATTCGGGCCGGGACGGACACGGGTCAACTTTATGTGCAGACCCAGAGACGGAAGCCATGTCCCACCCCCGTGTCACCACAATGGCACGTAAAAGACCTTGGTCATTCTGCCATAAGTGCAGGTGGATTAAACAGAATTCATGTGAATTCAAACAAACACACATGCACCTACACACACAAATGCACCTACACACACGCACGCAACCACACACACACACACAGATAAACAAAGAGAGAGAGAGAGAGAGAGAGAGAGAGAACAAGAACAACAAGAACAACAAGAACAAGATTTTATTCCTTTAAGGCCTTAGCCCCTTTCGGAAGGGGGCTGGTTACACAAAAGTAAAGCGTGTGTGCAGCAGCAATCCACACACGCGTCGTTTCAAGTGAACAGAAGAAAAGACAATGTATAATCACAAAATACTAATGCTTAAACAGCATTTTCTAAACATTTAAATGAAAAATACAAGAACTTAGCTACATTGCAAAGTATAGTTTCATTTTTCACAGACAACAACAGTGCAAGTTTGAAATTCGAAGGACATCTACAAAATTTTGCTGGAATAAATTGACGTCTTAGATTTTCCAGTGCAGGGCAGCATAAAACAAAATGCAATTCATCTTCAGTACTAGATTGACACAAACGACAGACCAAATTATTTTCACTTACAGCTTTATACCTTTCTGTATGTAAAGCAAGTCTGGAAATACCCAATCTAAATTTAACCAAAACATTTAAAATGTGTCTGTTTACTGGAATTGACAAGTATGTTTCCACAAGATTTGTTGTCTTAAAGGTACGGTACAATGCAAACCGGTCGCTAGTCTGAATATGATTATTCCACTCTTGCCACCGGCAGTCAATAATGCGTTGCCTAAAACATGCCAAAAACGAATTAATACAGGCTACACCTTGGTTAATCCATACATACTGAAAACCATATCGACACAGGCACAACCGTACCTGTGATGCCCAAGTAGATTTACCTCTGCTATCTAGAGTAAACAACATCTTATATGCTTTACGAGGTAATCTACTGTCATCCATTCTTGTCAGTTTCAGCCAGTATCTTATGCAACGTACATATGAATTTAAGTAAATGGGATAACGTCCAAATTCACCATATACAAGATCATTAGGAGTACGCCTGTCAACACCTAAAAAACGTTTTAAAGCAAACAAATGCACCTTTTCTACTGTTGCTGCCTGCATCAGACCCCATACCTCAGCACCATATTGAACAATAGGTTGAACTTGTGAGTCAAAAAGCTTGATAAAAACATCCAAAGACAATCTATCGAATTTATACAAATTACTCATAATACACAGTACTGCACGTTTTGCTCTGGCAACTAGATCTTGACAAGCAAAATTAAAGCTTAATTTGGTAGAAAAATAAATACCTAAATACTTGTATGCATTTACTACCTCCATTCTTTGCCCACCAAAATACCAAACTTCACGAGCAGCTAGATATCCACCTTTACGAAAAACCACGATGTTACTTTTCCCCATGTTTACTTTAAGCTCAAGGCGCTGTGAAGCAAAATATCGACATTGTAGTTGTGACTGCAGACCAACAACAGTTTCAGACAGCAAAGTAATATCATCGGCAAACAGTAGAATGAACAATTCAACAATGTCAGGGTTTAAAGTAATACCATGCCTACCATTATCCATGATTTCCAATGCCAGCTCATTTATAAATAGAGCGAATAAAATTGGACTGCACACGTCTCCTTGCTTCACACCTTTTGTACAGTTAATGAAATCTGTTAGTTGAGCACCACATCGTATTTTAGCCTTAACCACTGCATACATACTTTTAATACATCTATACAGCTTTCCCTTTATACCATTTTTAATCAAAATTGGCCAGAGCAGTCTGCGTGAGATACTATCAAAACATTTCTCAAAATCAATGAAAGCTACATAAAGTTTGCGATTATTAGAAAATTGTTTCTGTACAGCAGCAAGCAGAGTGAAGATGTGGTCAACAGTAGAATAATTTTGTTTGAAACCAGCCTGACATTCACCTGTAATATTATGTAATTCAGTCCACTCTTTAAGTCTATTATTAACAACAGTACCATACAATTTACTACATATATCACACAATGAAATTCCCCTATAGTTGTTAGTATCATTTCTATCTCCTTTCTTAAATAACGGTACAATAACTGAATCGTACCAGTTCTGTGGATAGATTCCCTCATCAAACAAAGCGTTAAACAGTTTCACTAAAAACAACACCACATCTTCGCTAGCTGCTTTAAAAAATTCCCCAATTAAACCATCAGGTCCTGCAGCTTTGCCCGATTTCAGTTTTCTGATAGCAATCAACACTTCTTCTTTGGTAATGGGTCTATCCAGCATTTCTTCATATTCATTATTCACGTCATTAACATCAGCATGCTCATCATCTTCAATCTCATCTTTTTCTAAAATGCTATGAAAGTGCTGGTACCAATCATCAACAGAAATATTATTTTGCTGCTGGACCTTTTTACAAGAAACATTTTTAATTTTCCTCCAAAATTCTCTCTGATCACTTACAGCACCTACAAGTTCTGTATACAAACTGTCATTGTACTGTTTCTTTTTTCTATGCACTAAGTTTTTATATTCACGCCTGGCTTTACAATACTCATCCCTATCCTCATCTTCTAATGAATTCCTACATTTTCTCAGCAACTTTCTGACACGTCTTCTTTCAAGCACACATTCACAATCAAACCATTTGGATTTACGTGGTTCATCTGACAAGATAATAGTTTTCTTCATACAAGTTGCACAATCTTTAACTGAATTTATAAACAAAGTCAAAGCATCATTTACATTAATATCAATCATTTCGCTTGCCAGTCGTAACTGTTGCCGAAACACATCAGAATTAATTGCATCTTTGTACTGATGTTCATGATCAGAGTTCCAAACAAATTTTTGCAAAACTTCTTTTTTCTTAACCTTTGTAGCATGTGAATAAAGGTTGTTTTGTTGAGTGATAGTTAATTCAAGTGGCATGTGTTGTGAATCAATATTGTCAGAGACATAAAGGCTGCAAGATTTAACAATGGAATCAAACAAATCATAGGAAGCAAGGAAGTAGTCATTCACACTGTATCCAAATTCAGAGATGAATGTGTAACAACCCTGAAGGTCGCCATTACATACACCATTCATAATGCATAATCCAAGTGAACTGCACATATTCAAAAGACACTTCCCATATTGATTCATAACTCCATCTTGCGAATTTCTTACAAATGATCCAACACCAGGTTTCATAGAACAATCAAAAATCACATCTTCATCAAAACAGTCCGGGAACACCTTTGCTGTTCTACCATTTAAGTCACCGCATAGAAGAACAGGTAACTCACCAACTTTACACAAACAGTCAACCAAGTAATCTTCTAATAAGTTTATGCCATTATCAATACCAAACACAGAGTAGAACCGAGAATTTTCAGGTGGGACATAAGCACAAACAAACAAAACATCAGTTGAAAAACCGAAAAAGTGTTTATCAAGAACGAATGACAAAAAATTCCCTCCACCACTATCATCCTCCTCCACTGCACGCACATACTGCAAGAGGGTCGAGCGAATCAAACAAATAACACCGCCAGATTCTCTCCCTTGTCTGCCCAAATCCGAAGACGGTTTGACAAAAGCAGTATGAGAAGAAAATAAAGAAGGGTTGAATTGTTTTACAAATGTTTCAACTAAACAAATTATATCAAAAGAAGAAACGTACTGTACAAAATTATAATCTTTTAATTTTGGCAACAAACCGCCAACATTCCAATGAAGAAAAGTAAAGTTATTTTCTTTTTTATTTACATCAGAAACAAGACAATCAGAAGAATCGTCACTCTCATCAAGTGTGTCTTTTCTGTACACATCGGACGCACCCAAATCACTAGGGGAGGGGAGAGGGGAGGAGGGAGAATGCTGTGTACTGTCTGCTACGTCACCAAGTGCACTACATGACCCCACACTGCGCACTGACTCTGAACGATCACAATTCACGTCATGGTTACAGGTAGGCATAGGCCTATTATCGTCACACTGGAATGCGGCACGTGCCGAAATCATGTCACCCGTGTCACTACACGCTTCGTCGTAAACAATGTCCACATTCCCACCCGGTGTACGTTTACATTTTGCTCCCCTAGTCAAAATACTGTCCGATGTAAACAGGGGCCGGCCACATCTCTATCTTTTAATAGCATGCACGTTGGCCACTTCTTTGATAGAGTCCTCACCATCGAGCACGTACTTCTTACCGTCGATCAAAAGGTGGTCATAGACCATGGTAGCACGTTTACCACTATCCTTGGCAGCACGGCGATGTTGGTTCAGTTTCTTTCGAATGTCACGCACACGTGCAGAGAAGTCTTCGGCCACGAAAACGTCAGATCCCTTCAGCTTTTCTCTGGCCTTCTTCAGGATGTTGACACGGTCTTTGTAGTACACGCAGCGGGCCACCACTGGAGCGTCACGCTTGTTGCTGGTTCTGTGCACACGGTCGAACTCAATAGGGTTAGGAAGTCCCAAGGGATCTGCCAACAGATCCTGCACGGCGTCTTCACATTGTTGGGGTGTTTCGTTTTCAGGTCGTGTAAGTCCATAGAAGACGAGGTTGTTCCGCCTGGAACGACACTCAAGATCGTCAGCCTTCATTTCAATGTCGTCGAGTCTAGACTGAGATTTTCATTTTCTTTTCTCAGGTGCCCTACTTCCTCTCTCAACTCACGCACTTCTTCTCTTGTTTCAGTGTAGGCCGCGTTCATCTCTTGTTTTAGGCTGTCCAGCTTTCTCTCCAGGTTGGTATCCATAGTGGCCAGTTTTTTGTCAAAGTTCGAATCCATTGACGCCAGTCTGTCCATCACATCTTTCAAGGTAGGTTCGCTGTTACTTTTGTCCATACTCTCTCTCCACCCGCCGCCAGACTCACCACTCTTACTCGTCAGCCTTGTCTGGCGCATCTGGTCTTGTGGTATCGGCTTGGGAGGGCCAGGGTTCAGTTCAACGTCGCCACACAGTTGTAGGAGATTGCAGTAGAAAATCTGCGCCAGGAGCAAACCCACCATTACACCGGCACACAGAGAATGGAGTTTCAATGTCCGTATCTTGACCTTGTTCATGGCCCGACGATGCATGAAGGCGATGAATGTTGCCACAAAACAGCCACATTTTGCCCTAAAGTTCAGTGGAACGGCTGGCATGGTCACTCACACAGTTCGTCACCAAAATTTGACTCATGAAATGACGTGGTACTTCACCAATTTGACTAATTTGTCAGAGCTACTGCACACCGCTGCAGTACACGGGAACGTGTATCACGCACCCCCCCGAGAGAGAGAGAGAGAGAGAGAGAGAGAGAGAGAGAGAGAGAGAGAGAGAGAGAGAGAGAGAGAGAGAGAGAGAAAGAGAGGGAGAGAGAGAGGGAGAGACAGACAGACACGCACAGAGAGAAAAAGAGAGAGAGAGAGAGAGAGAGAGAGAGAGAGAGAGAGAGAGAGAGAGAGAGAGAGAGAGAGAGAGAGAGAGAGAGACACGCACACAGAGAGTGACAGAAATAAAATTATTGTCAATAAAATGATTCACACACACACACACACACACCCACACACGCACAGACATACATGCACAAACACACACACACACACACTCACACACTGCACACACACACACACACACACACACACAGTGAGGTCAGCTGTTTTCACGAGAAATCAACTTTAATTTACTGTATTTTTAGAAGTGAATCACAGACAACTTTATTTGGTGTTTAACATCGTTTTCAACCACGAAGGTTATATCGCGACGGGGAAAGGGGGGAGATGGGATAGAGCCACTTGTCAATTGTTTCTTGTTCACAAAATAAAAAATGTGCTCCAGGGGCTTGCAACGTAGTACAATATATTACCTTACTGGGAGAATGCAAGTTTCCAGTACAAAGGACTTAACATTTCTTACATACTGCTTGACTAAAATCTTTACAAAAATTGACTATATTCTATACAAGAAACACTTAATTAACAAGGGTAAAAGGAGAAACAGAATCCGTACGTTAGTCGCCTCTTACAACATGCTGGGGAGCATCGGGTAAATTCTTCCCCCTAACCCGCGGGGGGGATTGTATATTCATATGAAGTATTTTCCAACACTCAAAAAGTCCACTATCAAGGTGCTTTATAACAACATCAAAAATCATGTAATTAGAATACTTCTATCCTCTGGGTGGAATGCTGAATATTGACAAATGCATCATATTTTTTAGACAATAAAAGACACAGCCCTTCAAATAATTAGGAGCCATCTTGGGAACGAGTGTTAAAAATATGTACCGGAATACAACACAAAAGTTGCCTCATCATAAAAATTTAGTGAAATATGGCACATACAGTACTTTAGTTTTTGTAAAACTATGTTTAACTTGCAGTGTAGCATAAACAATGCAAACCGCACACAAAGTCTACATGACTCAGCGAGTGCTGAAGAATCAGTGTTTTGCTGCATAATTGTGAGTGAACCTAAACAAAATGGGCGCCATGGCAAAATGCAAGACCGCTTGGTAACCAATATTCTCTTAAGACTTCAACAAGAAGGGCAAAGCCCATACGACTCACATGCTTGACCTTGACCTTTACATGACCTTGACCTTCAGGGTCAAGGTCAAATAACTAAACCTAGCAATGACATCATACACTAAGAACTGCTTTCCACATTTTTCCTACCAAAATACATGTGACCTTGACCCAAGGTCAAGGTCATCCAAGGTCATGCAACACAAAGCTGTTAATTCAAGACATAGGAAGTACAATGGTGCTTATTGGCTCTTTCTACCATGAGATATGGTCACTTTTAGTGGTTCACTACCTTATTTTGGTCACATTTCATAAGGGTCAAAGTGACCTTGACCTTGATCATATGTGACCAAATGTGTCTCATGATGAAAGCATAACATGTGCCCCACATAATTTTTAAGTTTGAAACAGTTATCTTCCATAGTTCAGGGTCAAGGTCACTTCAAAATATGTATACAATCCAACTTTGAAGAGCTCCTGTGACCTTGACCTTGAAGCAAGGTAAACCAAACTGGTATCAAAAGATGGGGCTTACTTTGCCCTATATATCATATATAGGTGAGGTATTGAATCTCAAAAACTTCAGAGAAAATGGGAAAAATGTAAAAAATAGCTGTTTTTTAGGCAACATTTATGGCCCCTGCGACCTTGACCTTGAAGCAAGGTCAAGATGCTATGTATGTTTTTTGGGGCCTTGTCATCATACACCATCTTGCCAAATTTGGTACTGATAGACTGAATAGTGTCCAAGAAATATCCAACGTTAAAGTTTTCCGGACGGCCGGCCGGCCGGCCGGACGGACGGACGGACGGACGACTCGGGTGAGTACATAGACTCACTTTTGCTTCGCATGTGAGTCAAAAATGGGGGTGGTTATGGTAACCTGACTTACCCTATTTATTTCCTGCCAACCCTAACTTTTGTTGGTGGGCTGTTCCTCCAAATACAACACACACACACACACACACACACACACACACACACACACACACATCCACTATTGAAAAAGAAAAAAACAGCAGCAGATCGACTTTCCAAAATTGAGCACTTAAAAAAAAAGCTACCATACCTGAATTAATATTCTTCTTTTCTTTTCTATTTGACACTCAGGCTCCTAGGTACCCACTCATATGGCTCTATCTAACCAGGAATGGATATATCCGCTCAGGCTGTTAGCTTCAGTCGATCTAACGTCAGCATTCCAGTGTGTTGATACACAGTTACTACAATTCTGAGTGACCTGCTGCAGCACAGCTGGTCTCGGCTAAAAAAAGCTTGGTCAACATAGTTGGGGTAGAAAGTGTTAAGCCTTAAAAACAGGGGTGGTTATGGTAACCTGACATACCCTGCATGCATGTTTGTCCTGCCAACCCTAACTTTCGTTGGTGGGCTTTTCCAAAAACACACACACACTGACACACACACACATCCACTATTGCAAAAAAAAAAAAACAGCAGCAGATCGACTTTCTAAATTTGAGCACTTAAAAAAAAAAAGTACCTCACCTGAATATTCCTCTTTTCTTTTTTTTGACAGGCTATCTTAACTGTAACCCTTTCTTTCATTTTGTGCGTGTGGCCTTATATATGCTAACACTCCTGAAAAGTTTCTGAAAATACCACAGAAAGATCTTATATTTTAATCAAAACATGACATGGCTGTAGAAACCAAAATATAATTCACAAACAACAAAATCATTTTAAATTCAGCTTTCAGGGCCATTTTTGTTAAGTGTCCACTGCTTGCATGACTGGTCCCTCAAATGGCAGCTTAAATGAAAACTGCAGCAAGTCATTTACACTATAACTACAGCAGATAAGTTTGGTGATAAAATTCATGCACAGATTTCTCATTTATAATAAAGCACTTGTAACCAGATAGGATTGTGCTCAATTTTTTTTTTATATGTACATGTAATTGTTTTAAAATAGTTACTGCCATTCAGTGTTCATTAATAATATGTCTTGCCCAAAAAACGCAGATCTCTTCTTAATTAAGATTTAGGAAGGTATGTATTTTATCTACAACAAAGAGCAAGATGTAGACAATTATATAATCGTATACACATTTCAATGCAATACACAAGGACTGATCGTGAAGCACGTTACTGGCTGATGAGCTAAAGGACCCATGTGAATAACATGTGGTTGTTAAAATGATTGACATTTTACAGCACAAGAAATCAAGATTTAATTGCTATTTGGACCAGCACCATGGTTGCAGAACATTCAACAACAGTGAAACATGGTTTCCAACAAAATTGGTTGATTAAAAAAAAAGAAAAAGTTATCCATCAGTATCCCAGACCTGGGAACCCCTGTTTTGCACTTCGAGTATTCTCAAACAAACTTGGTGTACAGTGGAACCCCCCTTTTAAGACCCCCCAATTTAAGACTCCCTCCTTTTTAAGACCTTGTTTTCTCAGACTTTCTGTTCATAACCTCTGTAAAATTACCCCTATTTTAAGACTCCCTCCTTTTTAAGACCCGATTTTCTCAGATTTTTGGAGGTCTTAAAAGGGGGGTTCCACTGTATTTTCAGAAAAATTAGCGTACTCCACACAGCGTTTGAACATCCATGATTAAAACATGCCTCACGCGCGTCCGTCACACCGTTGATTAAGTTTACCTATACATTTAAAACAAATGTTTTTTTCAATGTTTATTGACAAAAACTGTTATCATGTGACAAAATACTGGATCGGCTTCGGGATGGGCGTGTGAAGAAAAGTTGTCTAGGAATTTTTCTCGTCGTATTTTTTGTCCACTGACCGTACTGATCGTATTCTCGACAATCATGCGTACAAAATACGGCGAAATCGTATGGGTTCCCAGGTCTGGTATCCGCATGCCTCACTGTTTCAATGACAAGTTTTAATCGATTTGGGTCAATCATATGTCTAAAAACTACTGGCAAACCTGTCCTAACGACCTCCCTGCTATGAGGACCATGGGATCTGGCATCTGCCCATTGAAACCACCCTGAAGGATCTCCGACAAGGTTTTCTTCTGTATTTATTCACCGTTCCATAGCAACCACCTAGTCTATAACAGCAACTTTAGGTTGGTCACATGGTTGGTCATCATAGACAGGTTCGATGGTATTCAATATTTTAGTCCACTTGAACTGGACCCCTTGACAGCTGGAAGAATTTAGTTAAAAAATCAATAAAATATCATAACATGCAACGTATAACAATTAGGCCAAATCTGGGAAAATGGTATCCAGGGGAAGGAAATCATCTTGCTGCTGTCCAATACGGCAATAGACAGCGGTTGATTCCCCTAGCTGCCCGTATTTGGGGTGTTTTTTTCATCACTGCAAAAAATATACCTTATAAGTGGAAGTCAAAGGGTTGTGGAAACACTTTCAAATACTGTATAATTACGGGTACGGTTTACTTTTCTCACAGCTCTAGTAGCTGCACAGCCTGCTCAACAGATCCGTTACACTGTTCCAGAATGTTCAGCAATATGGACGGATCATAGTAAGGAAACATATTCTGCAACATCTCAAGGCTGTCGAACATCTCGCCACTGCCATCCTGCTCGCCATAACTCGCATCCTGCTCGCCATGGCTGCTCGCCTCCTGAGTGTGGAACTCGCAGGGTTGTGATGGTGGTGGTAGTGTTGGTGGTGGTGAGGAGTGAGCAGGCTGACGGCTCACCGCTTGTGTAGAAGCGCTGGGCTTACGACTCTGCGTGGCAGAAAAATTCCCCGTCCCCGATCTCTGTTTTTCAGCGTGGGTTGAAGGAGTGGAATATGCCGCGACTTTGGATTGTGAAAGTTTTTGTTGCTTTCCTGCCCTGGACTGCGATTGTGATGAAGGTGTACTTGCTCTTGTGCTCTCGTGCTGTCCTGCTGAGGTTGAAGTTGTCTGTTGTCCTGCACGCCTTGACGGAGGAGAAAAAGATTGACGGTTAGAAGGAGGTTGTGGTGGTGACGCCTGTTCTTGCGATTGTGCTAAAGGCGTTCTTGTTCCTGTGCTCATGCGCTGTCCTGCAGAGGTTGAAGTTGTCTGTTGTCCTGCACGCCTTGACGGAGGAGAAGTAGATTGACGGTTTAAAGGAGGTTGTTGTGGTGGTGACGCCTGTTCTTTCGATTGTGCTAAAGGCGTTCCTGTGCTCATGCGCTGTCCTGCAGAGGTTGAAGTTGTCAGTTGTCCTGCACGCCTTGACGGAGGAGAAGAAGACTGACGGTTTGAAGGAGGTTGTTGTTGTGATGAAGACGTTCTTACTCCTGTGCTCACGTGCCGTCCTGCAGAGGTTGAAGTTTTCTGTTGTCCTGCATATCTTGACGATCGAGGTGAAGAAGATCGAGGGTTTGAAGGCAGTTGTTGTTGTGATGACGCCTGTTCTTGTGATTGTGCAGCTGCCTTTCCCTGAGCCTCCAATCTGTCTAGGAAGGCTTGATTCACCCTGGAACCACACATTGATAGGTCAGTTATCTAATGCAAGTACAGTGGAACCCCCCTTTTAAGACCCGCCCAATTTAAGACTCCCCCTTTTTAAGACCTGATTGCCTGCCAAACGGTTGTGTGACGTGTCTAGTGTGTTGGCGAAGTGTCTTGTGCTTGTCACTTCTCGCTTTCAGCCCTCACCGCTGGCTAGCACCGTCTGTCCTTTTAGTACAATGCGAAAAGAGAGCAGAATGCGTCAGTCTCTCCTGCCAGTACAATAACCTCTCCACAACAAGCCCTATGTAGTGCCTCCATCGCGGCGACAGGCGTAAACTGGGTACCGCAAGGCCCCAGGGTAGACTACAAGGACTCGGAGGAGGTTGGCCCCTAGACGTGCGGCATGCGGGCCCACCGGTGTGTGGAAACGCCCAGGTGCCCACGAACCAACCTCCAGCTATGGGTCAAATAGCCGGGCAGGATAGGCTCGTCAACCCCGGCAGGCAGCTATCCTAAGAGAAGACCACTCTGAATTCAAAACGAGGGTAGAGGAGGCTCATCATCCATGGAAGGAAACTCGTCTAGGAGAAGGAAAACTCTGAAATGAAACCCACGCAGTCCCTCGAAGACGGAACGGCACTGGCCTTTTTTAGGCGGGGAGCAGACCGGGTGCCTACGCTACCCTCGACAAATGGTTGTGTCATCAACGAATCAAGACCTGATTTTCTCAGATTTTTGGAGGTCTTAAAAGGGGGGTTCCACTGTACTCACACTTTAAATTTGAGGTAACTTGAAGGCCTACATTCATCCAGACAGGTATTTTTGTAACGATAGTGATAATTAACACAAGACTTACATTGAAATCCACAGAAGATACAGTTAATCAATCAGAGATCCTCTTTCACATTAAACCCAGACTTGATTTTAGCACCTACAATTTAACTACACACTTGCTTTTGCTTTTAAGAGCACGTTTATAAGCTTTGCTTGTTGTGCTCCATTTACTAGTTGATTGTATGCGGCTTTGTTGTATGTCATTGTGCTGAATAAAATTGTTTTAACCAACTGCACACTTAACAATCAATTGCATTTTACATGAAATAAAACCGGCACGGTTGGCCTAGTGGTAAGGCGTCCGCCCCGTGATCGGGAGGTCGTGGGTTCGAACCCCGGCCGGGTCATACCTAAGACTTTAAAATTGGCAATCTAGTGGCTGCTCCGCCTGGCGTCTGGCATTATGGGGTTAGTGCTAGGACTGGTTGGTCCGGTGTCAGAATAATGTGACTGGGTGAGACATGAAGCCTGTGCTGCGACTTCTGTCTTGTGTGTGGCGCACGTTATATGTCAAAGCAGCACCGCCCTGATAATTTATGGCCCTTCGTGGTCGGCTGGGCGTTGTAAAGCAAACAAACAAACAAACAAACATGAAATAAAAGAATCCTTCCATTTTGCCATATCATCAAAATCTACATCCTGCCTCGTTCCTGTGTAGAGTGGGAATACTTTGTTGAATTAATTTCACATAGGTGTCATTTACAAAATTAATTCAGCAATTTCGTCAATAAAAAAAATTAAAAAACTCACCGATGCATGTCAGATCTCACGTGCTGTTGTCTGCTTCTTTGCTGCTGAGCATTCATTTCAGCCTGAAATCATAAGCATTGAGATTAACATTAAAACAGAAAAAGTTGGACAATCACAACAAGCGCATACATTACAAAAGGACTCTGCAAAGGGTACTTCAGCAGGTCTGTGTAAAGATGCATCCATGTATAATTATGTACATAGATGTCTTGCGTGCTTGTGAAGGCTGATTGCTTACCCACACCAGAAAAATTGCCAATGGTTTTTACGCGGTATGGCGAATTAACTTCTTGTTCTTCTTCTTGAATGCGTGTATGTATGTCTGCCTTTTAGACTTAATGATCAGTGCTGTGTAATATTGCCGGATATTTCTGTGTGTGTGATCACTGTTGAATTTTAACATCCAATGCACTATACAGTATATGTAAAGCCCCATGAGAGTTTGGTGTGGAAAAGCTCTATAAAAGAACAATCTCTTCTTATAATTATCATTATTATTACTATTAGTAAAGTTTGACGTCCATTAATAAAACGACATCGTGGTGTAACTCAATTATAGACAGCTTTTCAACAGAAGGCCCAAACTTTCTTTCTTTCTTTATTTGGTGTTTAACGCCGTTTTCAACCACGAAGGTTATATCGCGACGGGGACAGGGGGGAGATGGGATAGAGCCACTTGTCAATTGTTTCTTGTTCACAAAAGCACTAATCAAAAATTTGCTCCAGAGGCTTGCAACGTAGAACAATATACTGGGAGAATGCAAGTTTCCAGTACAAAGGACTTAACATTTCTTACATACTGCTTGACTAAAATCTTTACAAAAATTGACTATTAATTCTATACAACACTTAACAAGGGTAAAAGGAGAAACAGAATCCGTTAGTCGCCTCTTTTAATTACGACATGCTGGGGAGCATCGGGTAAATTCTTCCCCCTAACCCGCGGGGGGTAAGGCCCAAACTGATTATTTTTATTATGAAATAGTGCTTATATTTGTACTGACAGTTATGGATACAAAGATAAAAGAATGTTAAATCATGCTTTGTCCATAGTACTTTAGAGAATATTTCTCCAGGAGAATGATTTACTTAGTCTAAAGCACAAAAACATCAAAATCGCCAAGAATCAAGTTACGGTAAAATTCCAGGGCAACTACAAAAAGTACCTTTTTTCTGGCAGCCTCTTTCTTCTGTGCAAGCTCTCTCTCTTCCTCCTGTCTCTGTTGGCTCCTTCTTTCCTGGTCCCTCAACTGTGGGTAAACAGCAAGAATACCAAGGTATTTTTCAATGCCTGTTTGCCTTATTACATTTAGACAATTCTGACTAAATGTTTTAACATAGACCGTGAATCGAGACAAGGTTAGTGGTGTGTGGACAGCTATATATTCCAGAAAAAACTACCGGACCGATATTTATGAAACTTTACAAAGTTCTGCGCTAGCTCCCACATGATATCCCCGCGCATTTAAACAAAATTGTTCCATAAATGCGTTTGATCACGTCATATCCCGCTTTTTGCAAAAGTTGAGGCCGCACTGTGGTGACATCATTTTGTACTCAAATTTATTGAAATTTTGGTCAAGAAATCTTCGACAAAGCCCGGACTATGGGATTGCATATCAGCTTGGAACAATTAAAATTGTAGTAATTGATCCAAAAATGATTTTATTGTATTCTTTATCATTTCCTGAATCCAAAGATACATAGATATGTTATGTTAGAATTAAAAACAAGCTCAGAAAGTTAAAAAGAAAAGCGCACTTTCCTGTTAAGCGGTAGCACTACTGCGCTATACTGGCTTGTCACTAGCACTTCAAGCGATCAGCAGGATCGGCAAAGCTATTGTCTTGGTGAAAAAACGTGTGTTCAGGTTCTTTCTGTGAGTTCAACAGATTGACTGAATGTATTAATTTTGCTTTGCGCGACTTGTATACTTAATCAAGTCAAGAAAACAAGATGACAATTAAAGGTTGCTGGGGATGGGGTGGGGATCAGGTGGGGTGGGAGATGGGAGATGCAGGGGAAGGTGGGTAGACTTAAGTTTGCAGATTGGCACTTTGCTTTTCAAGGCATTAAATCAACAACAACGAAATCTACTGCTCTAATTTTGGCATGTGTTCAAGTACTTTGCAAACTGCAATTATCGCATGTAAAAGTCTGAACAAATCTGTTGTTGTAAACATATGAGCTTGCAATACAGGAGAAGGAAGTTGCTTGAAGACGGATAAAAAAAAACTAACCAGCCTGTTTGTTTTGCTGTGTAGGTTGTGGGACTGAATCTGCTGCTGCCTGGCTGTGGCTTCATCCACTGACGACACCTCACCCCCACCTAAAAAACACACAGTTGGGCCTTTTTCAAAAAATGTTGTAATTTCTGTCCCAGAGATTTGTAAAAATGTAGAAAATCTGCTGCAAATCTCTATTCACTGTCCATTTAATGATGTGCTTTGATACAATCCAGTAACTGTTTTATAACACTTTTAAGCCCATACTTTATTATTTTGTTGGAGAAATCTTTTCTTCTTTGGGGTAGGGGGGGTAAAAAATGGCTGTCCCTGGGCAGACACCTCATTTTTACTGACCACAATAATGTGTTAAAAAGACAGACTCTGGAAACTTAAATGGTAGAAAAGAAATGTTTCAGTCACAAAGATCACATGTGTAGCAATTAAACTATTGATTAAAAAAATTTTTTTACTATTTTTTTTTTTTTTGAAATCCGAAATTAGCATGTCCCTGGTTTTCATGTCATTCCTGTTACCAAGAAGAAAACCAGCTATAAAAAATGAACACTCCCTAGTATCACTTCGAAGCTGCTGTTGGAAGTATGTCATTTCCTGTGTAACCTTCACAGAAGGCGAGCACTGCTCACTATTCATTCCTCCGGTACTTAAGTCTTGGGCAGTTCTGTGAAGTAAGCAGTGTCAGTGTTCACAGTCATTCCCGTTACCGGTCATAAACCAACTAAAATTGCATGTGTAAAATATTTAAATGATTGAATAGAAAGTTATAAGTGGAACAAAGTGTTTAGTACCAAAAAGCACAGTTATGCCATTGAAAGGGAGTAATTATTAATTTTATTACGGATGGTCCGTCATTCCTGTTACCGTCATTCCTATTACCGTACTTTCCGGGTCATAAGGCGCGACTTTTTTCCTCGAGTTTGACCTCTGCGTCTTGTATAACGAAGCGCCTAATCCGTGTATGAAATACGAAAAAAATCAAAGAGACCGCCTGAGTACCAGTCAAACAACTTGTGATAATGCATGTTTCAGCTACTAGGTACTACCCTGGCCAAGTTTCCTCTCAAGACATCAAAGAGACCGCCCCATAGGTTAAACTCGGTCACTGACCCCGGTGCAGGAAGTGTTTCCTCTCTCAAATCTATGACAGGGGAACCACCTCTCATAGCAAAAACTGGGTCATTGACCCCTGGGAAGAAGGTCAGTGTCTAAACAAGGCAACCCAGCTATCACAATGGACCTGGCTTTGATCTCGCGGCACACACAGAGCACACATATTTCCACTCTGTATTCTTCCTTTGATGTGCGGCTTATTTTCATTCTTCGACCGTTTGTTACCGGTATACTTTTTTAATTTTGGTGCGCCCTATCGGCCCCCTGCGCCCAATGGGTGACTGGATTACAATTTTGTTTAAAAAGAAGGGGGTGCGCCTTATGCGCTGTAGCGCCTTGTAACCCGGAAAGTACGGTACCATCAGAGAAGCAACAGGAATGACATCTTGGTAACAGGAATGGCTGACATTTGTGGCAAAAATAAATATGAACAGTCTGTGGCACACATTTTGTTCCTTACATTCAAATACGTGTGATTTGACCACACACACACACACACACCCACATGGAGGGAGAGGGGAGAGAGAGAGGGACAGAGAGAAAGAGGTACTAGCAAGAGAGAAAGAGGGAGAGAGAGAGGGAGAGAGAGAGAGGGGGGAGGGAGTGAGAGAGGGAGAGAGAGAAAGAGAAAGAAAGAGGGGGAGAGAAAGAGAAAGAAAGAGGGGGAGAGGGAGAGAGAGAGAGAGAGAGGGAAAGAGAGAGATAGAGAGGGAGAGAGAGAGGGGGAGAGAGAGAGGGATAGAGAGAAAGAGATAGAAAGAGGGAGAGAGAGAGGGAGAGAGAGAGGGGGGGGGGGACGGACGGAGAGAGAGAAACTGAAACTTGACTTTATTACAAATTAATAGAGGTTTCAGGCAGAACCTAATCTTACAACCTGTCCTTTATACAGAAACGTAATATAGACGCATAAACATTAATATAAAGAAAAGAAAAGAAAAACAAGAGGCGAAGCCTTCAAGGCTCACGTAAGAAATAGACAAACAGTAACACAAACTCAATCACTCCGTCACACACACACACAGTACACACACACACACACACACACACACACACACACACACACACACACACACACACACACACACACACACACACACACACATAGAAAGAGCATAGGTGAAACTGTGCAAGAAAGCGAGACACTGGATCTAGATCTGTCTGTCTGCATGTAGCCTACTTACATGGACACGACTGCCAAATAGTCTCGGCCCGCTCAAAATAACAATCACCGAGACTTTCAGTAATTCCATCGCGTGACGTCTAACCCTCGTACGTCATAATGTGACGTCAATGTAATATGATGTCTTCAAATGTTAAAGTTTCTACCACAGACATACATACATACATACATACATACATACATACGCACACACGCACGCACGCACGCACAGACAGACAAAAGTTAGCATCGCATAGGCTACACTTCGTGAGCCAAAAATCATATTTTCGTATTCACACTACAAAAGTGGAAAACAGTTTAATAATACAAAATATAGTGTTGACATTGCAACACACTTGCATTGAATGCATTGCATATGATAACCCAAAACAACTGATGACAAAAAGAAAATCCTCGCTGATGTTTGATAGTGAATATGTTAAAGAGTTAAAGAAAATAATTATCAAGGTGAAGAAGTTTTACGCACTGCCAGTGTATAACATGGATGGTATACATTTAATACCCAATAATGAAATACAATTCAGAATAGATCAGTTATTTTTTGAAACCTTATTAATGGAAAATAGAGGAAAGACAATTGCCTACGCCTCCACAAAGAAAACAAGTCGCGTAAGGCGAAATTACTACATTTAGTCAAGCTGTGGAACGCACAGAATGAAACTGAACGCAGTCTCTGCATTTATTCACAATGACCGTAGTCTGCCGCTCGTGCAAAACGCGGTGAAACTGACGAGCCTGTTTAGCGCGGTAGTGGTTTCGCTGTGCTGCATAGCACGCTTTTCTGTACCTCTCTTCGTTTTAACTTTCTGAGCGTGTTTTTAATCAAAACATATCATATCTATATGTTTTTGGAATCAGGTATTGACAAGGAATAAGATAAAATTGTTTTTAAATCGATTTCGGAAATTTAATTTTAATCATAATTTTTATATTTTTAATTTTCAGTGCTTGTTTTTAATCCAAATATAACATATTTATATGTTTTTGGAATCAGAAAATGATGAAAAATAAGGTGAACGTAATATTGGATCGTTTTATAAAAAATATAATTTTAATTACAATTTTCAGATTTTTAATGACCAAAGTCATTAATTAATTTGCAAGTCACCAAGCTGAAATGCAATACCGAAGTCCGGCCTTCGTTGAAGATTGCAAAAGTCTGAGAAAACAGGTTCTTAAAAGGGAGGAAGTCTTAAAGGTGGTTGTCTACATTTTTGCTTTTTTTCAATAATCTTATGGTTAGATTTCGCTAAAAAGTTATGTCAGATGATGAATCGAAAATTTTATTGTAAATTTTCATTTAATAAATATACCTACCCGAATCACATGTAGCAGTTGACTCAGTCTAAAGTGCTAGGTCTGAAAAGGCTACCCGTCTAAGGGGAGCAACCCCAACTAAAAAAGTGTAAACGTAGCTATGGTAATGACGACGCACCCAGGGAGTTACCTCCCCTCCTGCGTACTACGTCACTACTGCTACTGACCACGTGACCCCTATCATTCGACTCGAAGAATAAAATCTCCAAATCATAAGCGGGGTAGGTGGGAGGGACTACGATATGTGATTCGGGTAGGTATATTTATTAAATGAAAATTTACAATAAAATTTTCGATTAAATTACATATTCCTACTCCGAATCACATGTAGCAGATTGAAACAACAAGGCGGTGGGAAAGAAAAAGTTCAAACTCACTCTCAAATCCTTGTCAAGAGCTGACCCCCTGCCACCATGGCAGGCAAAGCTCTAGATCCATCCTGGCGAAGAGCCGAGATGTCACGCAGGTAAAAATTCATGAAGACATCCTCGGAACGCCAGTATGCGGTGTGTAGCACCTCCTCCAGTCTTCTTGATCGTAACACGGCCAAGGAGGAAGCCCAAGCTCGCGTCTCGTGAGCCCGAGCTGATTCCAGAGGAAGGACAGGCTGTGTCCCCCCTTCATTGCGGCGGCTCCACTCGTAAGCATGCTTAATGAGCGCCGACACCCACCGGGCCAGAGTCGTCTTAGTAATATCCTTATGTCTCTCCGTATTGAGAGAAATAAACAAAAGCTTTTGAGCTGCGGATCTAAGAGACTGAGCACGGGCAAGGTAGATGTGAAGGGCTCTAACAGGGCAATTTACTAAGTCTGGATCATTCGGAGCCAGAATAGTGGACAACGGCCTGACATGAACCAAAGGAGAAGCTCGCTCGGGAGCCTGGTTTTTCGCAAGAAACTCAGGTCGAAACCGCAAAGTAACGGACCCATCTGATTCAAAGGAAATGTCGTCCGAATTACCGGAAAGAGCGTGGATCTCACTGCCCCTTCGTGCCGATGCTAGCAGCAAAAGGAAAAGGGACTTGCGTGTAAGATTCGCAAAACTGGCATCTCTGAGAGGTTCAAAATCCGCTGAACGCAGAAACTCCATGACCAATAAGAGATCCCACTTAGGAACGGGCGTACGAGACTTGACGTCAGAAAGGGAAGCGCCCTTGATGACTCCAGCGATCACGCCACTAACATCTATAGAGCGACCTATCTGGCGTAGGGTCGCCGAGATGGCCGATCTTCTTACTTTCAACGAGGCAGCAGAAGCTCCCTGAGAGGACATGAAAGCAAGATGGTTCGCCACATGCATCGTGCGGGGCGCCGTAGCATCCAGCTGATGCTCGTGACACCAGGTAACCCAGGCCCTCCAATGTGACTCATAAACGGACGAGGTAGATGCTCTGTGCGAGCGTCCTACCAGGTCCATGGTCAGATCTGATGCCCCTTTGCGCCTCAGAGAAGACCGCACAACCTCCACGCGTGAAGATTCAGCATCTGAGGCTCTGCGTGGAGGCTGCCGGTGTGAGGCTGTACCAGTTCTCCTCGCGTGAGAGCGAGAGGAATGGGAGGGCCCTGGGCGAGTCTCAGCAGGTCCGGGAACCACGGCTGAGACGGCCAAAGAGGAGCGATCAGCAGGAGGGACGGGCCCTCCTGCTCCGCTTTCCTGAGAACTCGCGTGAGCAACTGGAATGGCGGGAACGCGTAAGCCTCCAGGCCTGACCAGGAAATGTCCATCGCGTTCGTCTCCCACGCCTCGGGATCCGGGAATGGTGAGACGAACACTGGTAGTCTCTTCGAGAACCTGGTGGCAAAAAGGTCCACCTGAGGTTTCTGCACAAGAGACCAGAGACGATCCAGCGCTCCGTGAGTGATGGTCCACTCTGTTTGAAGCACTCTGTCGGAGCGGCTGAGCGCGTCCGCCAGAGTGTTCAAGCTTCCGGGCAGGTACCTGGCCGAAAGCCTGATTTGATGCTCTGAACACCAAATCAGGATCTCGCAGGCCCTGACCGAAAGCGACGGAGACCGCGACCCTCCCTGCTTGTTGATGTAAGCTGCCACTGTCGTGTTGTCTGTAAACAGACGAACATGCTTGGCCTGAAGGGAGGGCCGGAACTTGTCCAGAGCTAGAGCCACGGCTTCTAGCTCCAGCAAGTTGATGTGCTGCATCCTCTGATCTGCCGACCACAGACCTGACGCAGTCAGCTGGTCTGTGTGAGCCCCCCACCCCATCAAGGACGCGTCCGTGAACAGGTCCAAATCTGGGGCAGGAAGGGCTATCGGCACGCCCCTGCACACCCACTCCGTGTCCAGCCACGGAAGGGTAGCGGATTGGAACCATCCCTGGAGAGGGATGAGGGCATTCCAATCCACCGTGGGAGAGTCCACGAACGGCTTCAGCGCCAGCTGAAAGGGACGTTTGTGGACCCTCCCCAAGGGGACCAGGAGAGCCATGGACTCCATCTGCCCTAAGATGGAGGCCAAAGTCCGCAGGGAGGCCCTCGGGAGAGGCAAAGTGGAGCGTATGCACGCCTGGAGCTTGTCCACCCTCTTCTGAGAGGGCTGAACAGTCCAAGCCACCGTGTCGAAAGACATTCCCAAGTAGGTGAACGTCTGACACGGTGTCAGCTCCGACTTTGATCGGTTGATCGAGAAGCCAAACAAGTTGGCCTCCCGAAGAATCGATTGGGTATCCTGCTCGCACCCCGCCTGACTCTGACTCAGGATGAGCCAATCGTCCAGGTAGGCACGTAGCCGGACACCCCGCGACCTCACCAGCGCGCAGACCTGTCTCACGACCATGGTGAAGACCCAAGGGGCGAGAGACAGGCCAAAAGGAAGGGCGCGAAACTGGTAAACCTGACTTGCCCACCGGAAACGAAGCCATTTCCGGTCGGCTGGATGCATAAGAATATGGAAGTATGCATCCGTCAGGTCGATGGAAGTCGCCCAATCTCCCGGGCGGAGAGAGTCCCTGACCGACGCTGGCGTCTCCATCTTGAACCTTATCTCCCTCAAAAAGGTATTGAGGAACGACAGGTCCAAGACAGGACGCCATGCCCCTGAGGCTTTGGGGACGGCGAAAAGCCGTCCGTAAAACCCAGGGGAACTGTGGTCGAGGACTTTCTCCACTGCGCCCTTCTGCACCAGGGAGTCTATTTCCGACCGAAGGACGGAAATGGCTTCCTGCGAGGAGGGAGGCCTGAACGCCGGCGGACGCCTGACCAGAGGTGCCTTGCCATCTTTCCAGAGAAGACGGAAGCCCGACCTCACGACCCCCACGATCCATTGACTCTGTACAGACACGAGCCAGTGGGAAAGTGCCCGGGAAGGGCCCCCCGCCATCACCAGAGTGGAGGGCGGGGTGGGGGGGAGATCGGGAGCACTTCATTGGGGGTGAGGCTTGCTTCCAGAGCCGCCTCTCCCCCTGCCGGAAGACGGTCGTCTTCTCGAGCCCCGAGAAGAGGAACGTCCACGACCCTTGTCTGCCGGTTTGGGAGGGCCAGCAACCTTAGCCTGCTTCGGCTGAGAAGGCTGAGACTGCTTGGACTGCTTAAGGCTGTGCAGGGAAAAGTCAGAGAACTGCTGGTCCCTGTTAGCCTGAATTTCCTGTCTTCGGGCATCAAAAACGAGATGCCCAAAGAGGGAACCCTCCAAGACCGGTGAGGCACGCAAAGTGTCCTTGGTCGCCTGATCCGAAAACTGAGAGTGTGACAGGAAGAGATCCCGACGACACATAACAGAGTGCGCATAGTGCACAGCAGAAAGTCTCATCTGTTCTTCATTGACCCTCGCAAGAGCGGCCAACAAAGTGGAGACGTCATCCGCATCCTGATCCTCGCTGAGAGAGAACCGATTCAGCGAATCAGTGAGGGCACGAGAGAGGGCCCGAATGAGAGTCTCAGCAATGGAGGCAAGCTCCAGCTGCTGACGCCCTGCCTCTTCAGAAGCAATCAGCGTGTTCTCAGAAAAGAGCACGCCGTCATCCTTCTTGATAGGCTTGGCCAACAAGGCAAGCATCTCCGGAGGAACTGTCAAAGATGAACGCGGGAGAGCGAAAGCATCCAACAAGTTCGTAGGAGACTTCTGCAAAACCAACCGCCTGTGAGACGACAGAGCGAATGCAGAAGCCTGAGAAGGCGAAGCCATCCACTGCTGAGCCAGCTCCGGAACTGAGCCGTGAGGCACGAGCAGCGGAACCGGAAGTGAAGGAATTCCGCTTCCGGAAGGAGATGGCTTGGCCAAAACTTGAGAAAGCTGAAAGGCTATGGATGGAGACTCCAAAAACCGGAAGTATGAGTCATCCTCCTTCCCAGAGCGAAAATCAGCCATCGCGGACGGTGCCGTCGAAGCGGCAGCCGAAGAGACCGAAGCCCCTTCCGCGAAATATCTCGAAGTGACCTCAGCAGCGGCCTCAAGAGCCACTTTGAGTCTCTCCGGATAACCAACACGTGCAGCCTCGCTGGCGACGGACTGAATATCCGAAACATCCGGCGAAGGACCGAAGTCCACGTTGCTGGTAGAAGGGCGGTGAACACCGTAACCGGAAACCGGAAACCCGTCCACTCCAATACCATCCGAACTCATGCCCTGAATAGGGAAAGAGTAAGAGGACGGCATGCCCACAGCCGCCGGAACCGGAACCGCAGTCGAAGCAACAACCGAAGACGGAAGCGCTGACTGCCCCGGCCAGGGCTGAGACACCTGCCCAAAGGGCTGGTGATGCCCCCCCGCGACCGCCACCCGAGAGGAAGCGGAAGCGGAAGAAGCAGCAGATCCGGTCTGAGCCGGAAAAGTATCAGACGCGACCGCGAAAGGCGGAAGCGCAGACACTGTGGACGGCGGCCGGAAGGCCGAATGCCCAGAGGGCCACGTCCGGTCAACCCCGGAAACGACCCCAGCGGGTGCGTACATCGGGGGACCTATGCTTCCGGCGAGTGCCGGAAGCGCAGCAGACGGAACCGGCTGGTCGACTCCGGAAACGACCCCAGCGGGTGCGTACGTCGGAGGACCTACACTTCCGGCGAGTGCCGGAAGCGTCGAAGCCTGAACCAAATGCCGCCATTGCTCATCGACACGATGGTCTTCCGTGAAGCCAAAGTGAGAACGAACAGGGGTTTGCGGGTCGTGAACCCGCCGAAAAGGGCTGCTTCCCAGCAGGGAGCGTCCAGCGGCCTCACGAGGACCTACGGACCAGCCCAACTTACTTGCGTCGCCAACCACAGCGGTAGAAGGCACAGAAGCAACCGCCTCGGTCAAGGACAGCGTCACAGCCGGAAGCGGAAAGGAAGCCATCGGCGGGACAACGGAAGTCGAAGGCTGAGAACGCACCATCTCCTCTCTCACCAACGTGCGAAGCTCGGGAACCAGCGAAGAAAGCAACGATGAAACCAGCGACGTCGAATCTGCAAGCGGCAGAGAAGACGAGCGAGAAACAACGGTACGCGTAGGTTGATTAGACTGCCCCCCAACCGGCTGGTCATTTGGGGCAGAAATAGGGACCGTCATAACAGCATTGTTAGCCGCGTCAGAAACAACAACCAAAATAGGCTTAGGGACAGAAGTGGAAGACTTGGGTTTAATTTTCCCTTTCACATCAGCCTTGCCGCGCTCGCGCTTTTTGTCTCCGTCAGACATGCTGACAACAAAATGGAGACACAAAATTCCAAAATGGCTACCACAAAATACGTGACCAACACGTGGCCGAAAATTTCAAGTAGCAACTGAAAAATTACGTTCGATACAAGTAAAGGAACGAGCTCACCAACTACCAGTGCAGCGGGTGAAGAGACGGGTGTGGGTGCCGGTGGGTGTCTAAGCAAACACCAAACAGCGAACTTCCACTAGAGCCAAAAAATTCACGACCTGCTCCCTAGAAAGCTGAAGTGTCGAATGATAGGGGTCACGTGGTCAGTAGCAGTAGTGACGTAGTACGCAGGAGGGGAGGTAACTCCCTGGGTGCGTCGTCATTACCATAGCTACGTTTACACTTTTTTAGTTGGGGTTGCTCCCCTTAGACGGGTAGCCTTTTCAGACCTAGCACTTTAGACTGAGTCAACTGCTACATGTGATTCGGAGTAGGAATATGTAATTTAATGAACCATGGGGAAAAAAGTTATAGAAAAAAAAATATATGTAAAAAAAGATTTTATTTTTGGGTAGCGTGACTCACGCTTCCAATATTTTGTTTTCTGTTTGCTGAGAACATGTGCTTTGCCTAAAAATACTGACCAATCAAATTCATGTCACTATGCTTATAGCCACGCCCAAACAAGTGCAGCAACAGTTTGACACTGGAGCGCTGTCCACGCTTTTTTTTAAACGCACGAAATGCACGGGATTTGAGAGGAGTTTTGCGCTTGGCATTTTCCAAATAAGGATATCCTACTATGAGTACTACGCTGGAATACTACAATGAATTTTCAAACAGCTACACTGGCTTCGTCTTTCCTGATCGAAAGGGGGTGTATTGTTGATAATTGTAGATAATAGACTCTGCATTTTAATGGTCAAATGGTGATTTTGGTATAAAAATGTAGACAAGGACCTTTAAATTGAGGGGTTTTAAAGGGGGGGTTCCACTGTAACATCAAAAAGAAACGGAGAGATGAGAAGCAGAATACTTTCCCTTCCAGACTGTCTTCAACTTACTATTGTAGTGGAAAAAGTAGCTTCATAGAGCTCTGTCTTTATATAAGGCAAAAACCAAAAAAAATAGGTGTGGTTACGGTAACATAGCCAAAAAAAATAGGGTAGGAAGGGGTAGGCAATCACTTTTTTTTTTTTTAACTTTTTTTTCTAATGTGTACAAATTAAACCTACTTGACAGGGAAATAAGTGTGCGACTCGGGCGATTTTGCTTTCATTGCGTTTTCTGCACTCGTTTTTTTGTTGTTGTTTTTTTGACAAATGTAATAAAAAGTTATAGGGTCGGCCCCTAAAAATAGGGTAGGTCGGGTTACCGTAACCACACCTATTTTTTTTTTAGGCCTGATGGACTAGCCAGGAATGTCGTTTGGCATCTGTGTGCAGTCAGCAAAACGCTGAAGCTTACTTTGAATTGCTGAACAAATTGCTGACATTTCGGCAGATGTGCTAAACTCTTCACAGTGGGGAAAGTAGATACAAACCTTGAACTTAAAAAAAACTGCAGAAACTTTTTTGGAAATTTTGGCAGATGCATCAACAAACAAAAATTATTTTTGATAAAAAAATGCTAGCAACATCCCTGACTACCTCGGTATCTCAGATGACGCATGAGTGAGTTAAAAATTCTGGCGTTCAGCACCCCTGCACTTCTAGCTTGCACCTATGCTTCTGTGTCATTTCAGATCTTTGGTAGGTTCTGTTTCTTGATTGTCCCAATGCAATAGACCCTATCGGTATCCCAAGCTCTCGCAAACTTCAAAGCATAGCAAAGCAGGTTTCTCGCGTGAGCTGCGAAAGCCGAGGTTTCAAAGTTCTCGCGACGTTCAAAGCATAACAAAGAGCATGTGACATGTCTCATGGATATCTTGCGAGGGCTGCTCAGATACCGAAAAGGTCTATTGCTTTAACATAGTACATTTGGTTTGCGTGTTGTCTTTTCATGACTTCCCGCAACATTTTTACCAGCAACCTTAATTGTTATTATCAATTTAAAGCTCCACTTGCAGATGGGTGACACTTACCAGCAGTGCCGACATAGGAAAAGCTGGTAGGCTTGTTTCTCTGTCTGTGCTGCTCATATTGTTGTGTTTCACGCTGCGCCTCTGAAATATAAACACTGACAGTGAGGAACAGAACAAAATGACATGTAAATAACAAGACGCAATATTCAATAAGACATGCATGGGTATGCATACTACTACATGTAATATTTCTCATTTCTCATTACTTTATTGTCCCATCGCTGGGAAATTCGGGTCGCTTCCTCCCAGTGGAAAGCTAGCAGCAACGGAGTCGCGCTACCCAGGTGTGGGCGTGTTTAGGTGTATTCAGCCACCTGCACTTATGGCAGAATGACCAAGGTCTTTTACGTGCCATTGTGATGACACGGGGGTGGGACATGGCTTCCGTCTCTGGGTCTGCACATAAAGTTGACCCGTGTCCGTCCCGGCCCGAATTCGAACCTGCGACCTTTCGATCACAAGTCCAGTGCTCTACCAAATGACTCAATATAAGTATTTACAAAGATTAGAACTTCTCTTTCTTCTGCGCTCATACATGGATTAAAACTCCCACGTACACACGTTTTGACATAACTGTTGTTTTCCTGCCGTTTAGGCAGCCATGCATCTTTTGGGGGGGATGCATGGTTTTTGGTGTTTCTATAAGCCACTGAACTCTGACATGGATTACAGAATCTTTTCCGAGCATACTTGGTCTTGCGCTTGCATATGCAGAGGAAGGTGGATAGGGCATTAGCAGGTTTGCACAAAAGTTGACCTGGGAGATCGGAAAAATGTCCACCCTTAACCCACCAGGCGCGGCTGGAATTCGACCCCCATGACCTTCTGCTTGAGAGGCCGGCATCTTATCCACTAGCTCACTGCACACGTGGTGTGTGTGTGTGCAACCTTCGACATGGGAGGCTGACTTCTTATTCAAGAAGCTATTGCCCCCCGTCACAAAGACTAGAACCAACCATAGAATTAATGGAATAATGCAAATGTTGACAAACTCACGTTCCAGTATTTGTCTGCGCTTCTTTTCATCTGGGCTGATGACAGTGTAAGAACCTGTACTGAAATGATCAAAGAATAACACGGTTAAAGAAAGAGAGAAAGAGTTAAAAATAACAACCGTTTCTTGCAAAATGGCAAATCAAAGTTATGTCCACTATTGGCAAAAACTGTTGCTCATTACCCACTCCAATTAAAGAAAACTATGCACACGTAAATATCACATGCACATACACCTATGTCCCTGCACACACATACATACATACAGACAGCCAGCCAGCCAGCCAGACACACACACACACTCACAGACACACTAGCTGTAAACTGTACACTCTCTCCTCAAACAGACATACAACTACCACAAAAAAAAAAAAAAACTGACACACACACAATCACAGCTTTACTCACTATGTGGCTCTGCCTTGCACAGAATTGCCAGCTTGTGCAGTGTCCCCAGCAACTTCGTTGTCATCTGGATTTGCACCTGTGTGATCCATCTTGCCACCTGTCGAACCCATGTAGGTGTAAATGTGTCACTTTTTTTACAAATAAGTAATATTTTGTTGAGTGACCAAGTCAAAATTCATTTCTTCTTCAAGAAACACATTGCAGGCAATCCTAAAAAACTATCACTTCTTCTTCAAGAAACACATTGCAGGCAATCCTAAAAAGCTATCACTTGAGACCATGAGACTATGCATGTTAAGGCAAACAAAAAAAAAGGTGTGGTTAAGGTAACATAGCCAAAAAAAAAATAGGGTAGGAAGGTAGGCAATCACTTTTTTTTTAAAACTTTTTTTTCTAATGTCTACAAATTAAACCTACTTGACAGGGAAATTGTGCGACTCGAGCGCTTTCGCTTTCATTGCGTTTTCTGCACTTGGTTTGTTTTTTTTGTTTTTTTTTGTTGACAAATGTAATAAAAAGTTATAGGGTCGGCCCCTAAAAATAGGGTAGGTCGGGTTACCGTAACCACACCTATTTTTTTTTTAGGCCTAATCACAACTTCAATTTCCAATTTTCTCAAGTGCCATACAAAAAACAAGCATAATTGACAAGGAAAAAGTGGTAAAAAGAAAAACAGGCGCATGAAACCACAAACGTCATGCTGATTTTATATGTGCTATAATTATGGCGCCTTTGATTGTCCTTGTCCTTAGATCGGCGCTCTTCAACTGTGAAATGCATATACAGTGTTGTTGCCAGGCCTCGGTCTTCGGTCTCTGACACATTTCTTTCTGATTTGACGCATTGGACCTAGCCTTGTCCGGTCGATGGACCGATAGTTTTTACGTTTTGGTGGTCAACTGACCGATACATATTCGTACAAGGCGGACAAGGTCTGCAACGAATGGAATGGGAGTTGCAAAGTCGGAAAACAAACCCCGATCGAAATGCTCATGTTCGCTACGAGTGAAAATGCACTCGGTGCCGAGTCCGTGTTTGTCGTCATTGACACTCGAGGTTGCGTTTACGGAAATACCCGATCCAGCCGGTGTACCTACTTACCGAAAACAGCGCAAACAGCTGAAAGTTCATCAATATAATATTACGGCATGGTAATTTGGACCTATTGTTTTTTTAAAGCCAGGACATTTGGACCTATTGTTTTTTTAGGGAGGTCCTAAGGTAGTGCACATGTTGCTGTGTGTACATGTGGCACATTGTGTGTACGTGTGTGTGTGTGTGTGTGTGTGTGTGTTCACGGTTGTGATTCTGTCATATATATATATGTTTGTGTAGATGTCTATCAAGGATGTCTGATACCCCCCCCCCCCCCCACCCCCACCTCTCTCTCTCTCTCTCTCTCTCTCTCTCTCTCTCTCACACACACACACTCACACTCACTCTCTTTCTGAAACAAACCTCGGCCTCCACGCCCACGACTGACTGTTGCTCCTCTTTTGACTGTTCCTCTACTAGCTGCGCCACCGCGGACACCTCCACCACGAACTGCACCGACACCACGATTTGAGTCTACTCGAGATGGTGAAAGTCTTTCGCCTTGGACTGTCGTTTCAGTGTTGGTATTATTTGCTGGTTCTCTTCCTCTACCTCTTCCCCTCTGACTGAGTGCCGGGCGAGTTGTGAAAGATCTACTCATGACGTGGTGCTATTTTCGGTTTCGGATTCCTGAGAGTGAGATAAGAACAGAAAATGAAACCGAAAATAGAAGCGAAGGAGTACGGGTGATATACGTACTCCAGCTGTTGTGTTGAAAACTTACACAATGAAATTGTATTGTTTTAAATTACCACAAAACGATCCTGAATGCTTCGGAAAAACGTTTCTGTTTGTAAACACAGCGTTTCCTGTCCAAACGAAATCATGAAGGGAGGTCAATCAACACATAGCTACCACATTCTGCGAAGTAGCCTCCCTTCATTGATTCTGTACTCATTTCCGGCTTGCACAAAATTTAGTTCTCTACAAGGATACTTTTTACATTCAATAACTCATCATTTTGTTTAAGTTTAATGTTATCAGGGAATGATTTTTAGCATATTTGATTTATTGACATGAAATTCTTTCAACATTGTAAATATATATTTTTTCTTTACCTGCGCGTAATGATCTGTGCTTGACGACGCTATAGCAACGGCGGTAAAGCAAACAGGGTTGGTGGTGTGGATAAACGAAGACTTCTCTGGTTGCCACAAAGACTGGGCTTGTGTGGTCGTTGATATCTTCCATTATTCACCATGGCGTTGCCTTTTCTTCCCGGCAACAATTTCAACCCCAGTGTAAGTTTACTTTTTGCTATATCTACTAATTTTGTCGCTCGAACTTTGTTGGATTCGCCGAGAAGATCGAATGCAGGTTCTTGAAAAAAACGAGTCAAAGCAGAGGTCTGTCGTTATGCTTCTTGTTATGTGCATGGATGACAACGCTACCATGTCACGGCGACAACGAAATTGTGTTTCCCTTGTCCATGCTTCTTCTATTTGAAAACATGAAAGTAAAGCCAGCCCAGAAACAACCCACATGACATGAACACAATTTATTAATTAACTTGCAGTGACCAATCGTGATATTCAGCCATCAGTAGAAGCAGAATTCAACTCATCTTGTATGCATCAGAGTTAACACTCGTAGTGATAAGAAAACACGAATATCACACATTCAGTGTCTGCCAAGCCTTGTACTATACCTGATAACTAAACACAATGAAATACCCTCAGTGATTACCACAATCGAAGTACTGGTTTGGTCTGTGGAAAGTTTTTGATACAGTTAGCACTAGCAATGATGATTATTATTTATTCATGACAACATTTTGAATTGAACACAGTTGTAAAGTGTAGTATTGGATGTTCTCTTTGGCAGTGGTTTATGCAAGAAGACTACATATGTTGTCAATTTACTTGTACCTTATAAGTTTAGATATGAATACATATATACATGTATAACATTTAGTTTTATTCATGGTATAGATGCAATGCTTGATTTCTTGGTTAAATGATTACTTGACTTATCAATTGATGGATTAATTTGTTGATTACTTGATTTATTACTTGGTTGATTTATTGATTGATTGCATGATCAATTGACTTATTGATTGATTGGCTAACTGATTGATTACTTGATTGAGTACTTTATTGATTAATTGATTGATTGAATCACTTCTTGGTTTTGTTCAGCTGGGAAAAACAAAGCACCACAAGTCTCACCACTTTGACGTCTGCAATGAGACGTCCATGATGGTGGGTGAGGCCAAGCCAGGCATCGGCGGTGAACCACTGCCATTTCAGAAAGCCAAGCCACGCACCTCCAAGTTCCCCAAGGGGGAAGGTTCAAACCTCCCTGCCTGGGTGGCATTTGATCGACAGGTAAGGGTGCACTATAAAGATGGAGTGCGTCTCAGAGCACTGTCGAAGCAACGATTTGTCTTTGACTCGTTGCAAGAAAGTCAATTCGTTGCAAGAAAGTGAATGCAACATGGTAGTTGTCTATATGGATAGAGTCGCCTGAAGTATGGCTGAAAGCCCAGGGGGGACCTGTGCTTGTAAACGGGAGCTGCACATGTCCTTTTCAGTGAAAATAGGAAGAATTAACAGTTGAATGTATTTTGTGTAAATATTGATCTTGTGATTTCTCTCCATTCATGTAGTGCAGTATGATACTGATTTAAATAAAAAGTCATTGCCTTGTTAAGTAAGTCAAAATATCGGACTCTTGGATAGAACCAGGTTTGATTATTTCTCTCCGTAGTGGTCTTTGCCATCTGCTTTTTAGTCAAGTTTTGACTAATGTTTTAACATAGAGGGGGAATCGAGACGAGGGTCGTGGTGTATGTGTGTCTATGTGTGTCTGTGCGTGTGTGTGTGTAGAGCGATTCAGAGTAAACTACTGGACCGATCTTTATGACATTTTACATGAGAGTTCCTGGGTATGATATCCCCAGACGTGTTTTTTTCATTTTTTCGATAAATGTCTGATGACGTCATATCCGGCATTTTGTCAAAGTTGAGGCGGCACTGTCACACCCTCATTTTTCAATCAAATTGATTGAAATTTTGGCCAAGCAATCTTCGACGAAGGCCGGACTTCGGTATTGCATTTCAGCTTGGTGGGTTAAAAATTAATTTATGACTTTGGTCATTAAAATTAATAAAAATCTGAAAATTGTAATTAAAATAATTTTTTTATAAAACGATCCAAATTTACGTTCATCTTATTCTTCATCATTTTCTGATTCCAAAAACATATAAATATGTTATATTCAGATTAAAAACAAGCTCTGAAAATTAAAAATATACAAATTATGATCAAAATTTAATTTCCGAAATCGATTTAAAAACAATTTCATCTTATTCCTTGTCGGCTCCTGATTCCAAAAACATATAGATATGATATGTTTTGATTAAAAACACGCTCAGAAAGTTAAAACGAAGAGAGGTACAGAAAAGCGTGCAATGCAGCACGTACAGTGAAACCACTACCGCACTAAACAGGCTTGTCAGTTTCACTGCGTTTTGCACGAGCGGCGGACTACGGTCATTGTGAAAAATGCAGTGCGTTCAGTTTCATTCTGTGAGTTCCACTAACAGAATGAAGAAGCAAAATGTTGCTGGGAAATTTCACTCTACCAGCTTAGTCATACTTGGATCACAAAAGCCACAATTTAGCCATCACACTGGATCCGACCTGAAAATATTGCTTGAAAACCTCTTGAGAAATGGGCACTCCAGTACCATTAAAAAGTGATGTATTAACTTAACCTTTGTGTACTTCCCTGTGTTGGTCAGGTGCTGTGTTTTGATGCCTTCTACCAAGAGGGAGTGGTAGAGAGGCGAGAGGAGCAGTACCGCATCAGGAAATGTAAGATCTACTTTTACCTGGAAGACGACTCCATCCAGGTTATAGAGCCCAGGTTCAAGAACGCTGGTGTGCCACAGGGTAAGTGCAAACAAGTCTAAATTCTGTTTTCTTATTTGTTTTTTCATGTGTGTGTGTGTGTGTGTGCGTGCATGCGTACGTGCGTGCATGTGTGTGTGTGAAGAAATAGACAAAACGCTCCTCTCTGAAAGAAATAATCTACTTTTTCTTCATGCAGGAATAGTCAAATTAAATTCTCTCTAGTGAAATAATCTACTTTTTCAGGAAGTAATACACAAGTACACACTCTCTCGGGGAGAAATAATATTCTTTTGTCATGAAGGAATAGACAAAATTCTCTCTGATTGAAATGATCTACCTTTTCAGGAAGGAATAGACAACATTCTCTCTGAGTCTGATTGAAATAATCTACTTCTTTTCAGGAAGGAATAGACATTCTCTCTGATTGAAATAATCTACTTCTTTTCAGGAAGGAATAGACAACATTCTCTCTGATTGAAATAATCTACTTCTTTTCAGAAAGGAATAGACAAAATTCTTTCTAATTGAAATGATCTACTTTTTCAGGAAAGAATAGACGAAATTCTCTCTGATTGAAATAATCTACTTTTTTCAGGAAAGAATAGACAAAATTCTCTCTGATTGAATTAATTAAATGATCTACGTTTTCAGGAAGGTATAGACAAAACCTTCTCTGAGAGAAATGATCTACTTTTTCAGGAACCATCATTAGACGCCACAGGGTTCCAAGGCCCCCACCAAACGACGACGACTTCTACACAGTGGAAGATTTCAACGTCGGTAATGAGCTCAACCTGTATTCCAAGGTGTTCAAGATCACAGGCTGCGACGACTTTACCCACAATTTCCTCAAGAAGCTTGGCGTTCGCATCGGCCAGCCTGCAAGTGCCCCTGGCGACCCCTACATGGGATATCGCAAGGCGGTAAGCTGAATGCTGATGCTATTTATCTTTGCGACGAAGTGGTGGATTGATACATAGTGGAAGTCTCCTTTTGCACGTACATGTTATTCTGAATGTCAATATTAAATATTCAACTAGATATTCTCTTGAGATACAGACATAGTTATGCAAGATAAAAAGCTTGGGCAAAAACCAGACAAGGAAAAAATAATGATTTAATTATGGAACGTTGGTACATGGTGCAACTGACACTAAAAAAAAATCACTAGCACTTTTTCCTATTGGTCCTAAAAAGTGGACGGACAAGTAATAATGAGAAAATGAAGGAAAATGGAGCTCGGAGAAGATTTTGAAAACCAGATGAGTTGATTTATTTAAAACTGTGTTCAATGTGCAGATGGATGAGAGCATGCAGCCACTGAGGCCTTACGAGAAGTACGACTCGCTCAAACAGTTCCTGGATCACGATCGTCACGTGCTGCGCTTCTTCTGCTACTGGGACGACTCGGAAAACATGTTTGGTGACCAGCGACAGATGGTTATGCACTACTTCCTGGCTGACGACACCATCGAGATCAGGGAGGTGGGATATAAGGATACTTTCAGGCAAAGCAACAGACATAGGGGTCACGCTTATTTAAACATGTTGCATTAAAAAAAAACAAATGCATTAACGGGTGCTGTACGCATGTTTCAAGGACCACCTGTGCAAAGGTCTTGTTGTGCGTAAACCCTCAACATTTTAGTACATAGAGGCAAAGCAAATTAACAATTAATTAAGGACTGGGTGGCCGAGTGGTAACGCACTTGCGCTCGGAATCGAGAGGTTGCGTGTTCGACCCTGGGTCGGGCCGCTATTTTCTCCCCCCTTTCCTAACCTAGATGGTGGGTTCAAGTGCTAGTCTTTCGGATGAGACGAAAAACCGAGGTCCCTTCGTGTACACTATATTGGGGTGTGCACGTTAAAGATCCCACGATTGACAAAAGGGTCTTTCCTGGCAAAATTGTATAGGCATAGATAAAAATGTCCATCAAATACCCGTGTGACTTGGAATAAAGGCCGCGAAAGGTGAACATTCGCCTAACAGGCTTGAGGTTTGCTGGTCGATGTGAATGCGTGATATATTGTGTAAAAAATTCCATCTCACACGGCATAAAGCGCTTTGAACTTCGGATAAGGCGCTATATAAATAAAGAGAATAATTAAATTAAATTAAAAAAATAAATGTGAGATTCCATTTTCATGTTGAACACTTTGAGATTTGGAAAGAAGGAATACACACTTGAAAGAAAAACAAAGAATGTTGAAACTGTTCCTCTGCAGCTGAGTCTAGACCAGGACTTTGAGTGCACTTGCACCTGTTAGGTGGTGTTTCCTCTGTAGCCGAGTCTACACCAGGACTTTGAGTGCACTTGCACCTGTTAGGTGGTGTTTCCTCTGAAGCCGAGTCTAGACCAGGATTTTGAGTGCACTTGCACCTGTTAGGTGGTGTTTCCTCTGAAGCCGAGTCTAGACCAGGACTTTGAGTGCACTTGCACCTGTTAGGTGGTGTTTCCTCTGAAGCCGAGTCTAGACCAGGACTTTGAGTACACTTGCACCTGTTTGGTGCTGTTTCTTCTGTAGCCGAGTCTACACCAGGACTTTGAGTGCACTTGCACCTGTTAGGTGATGTTTACTCTGTAGCCGAGTCTAGACCAGGACTTTGCGTACACTTGCACCTGTTAGGTGGTGTTTCCTCTGTAGCCGAATCTAGACCAGGACTTTGAGTGCACTTGCACCTGTTAGGTGGTGTTTACTCTGTAGCCGAGTCTAGACCAGGACTTTGAGTACACTTGCACCTGTTAGGTGGTGTTTGGTGTAATTACTCCTGGAATATTAAACTGCTGACAGCGCCTATAAGTTACCCTGGAATGGGAGGATCTGTCATCTCAGTTGGGCTGCTGTTTGCTACAATCATTTAACTGCTGGCAAGAGAAACATTTTAATTCAGACAAATCTGTCCTATTACTATTTGATAAGACAAATCAAATCAAATCAAATCAAATCAAATTTTGTTTTAATTAAGAGGGTTGTGGCATAAGCATTACAGACAAGCTCTTTTTCAGCCAGCCCGGCCTCTCCCAGAGAGGGACTATGTACTCTTACCTTAATTCTTCTTCTTCCGCAGAGGACTGGGTTCTTGCGAACGTCTCAGAGTCCTCCAATAACATATATGCAGGGACATATGCAAAAATATTTGTTGTTGCCCCTTTAATACAGTTGAACTTGTCTATAACTAACAGAGGTCATTGTAGACGGGTGGTTGCTATGGAAACTGAATTGTATGGAAAAATAACTTCTCAGGGATCCTTTGGGGTGGTCATTGTGGAAAAATAGCCTTTATCAAGAGGTGGTTGCATGAGCAGATTGGACAGTAACCGCATTTTATTAATGGGTTCGATTGTAATGATAAATATCTAAATACTAAACAGATTTTGTTAAAAAATAAAAATAATCTTACTTTTGTTTTTTGTTGTTGTTGTTGTTAGTACAGTGGTACCTGCGATCTGTGGCCCCTCCGATGAGAGGACACCTCCCTTAAAAGGACACTTTCGGGCATCCCCATGTCAATTATCTCTACCAAAATATACCTGTCATGACAGGCCACCTGCAATGTAGGGACACTTTTGGCTGGGACCAAGGCCGGTGTCCTTTCATCACAGGTACCGCTGTATAACCAACTCTTAAAGTTTTTCTCTGACAGGTGATACCACCAAATGCTGGTCGTGACTCGGCACCAGTGTTTGTCAAGCGAGGAAAGCTGCCCAAGAACATCGACAATCTGAAACTGCCTGGTGTGGTGACCGACAGAACAGTCCTCAACGTCTTCGGTCCCATGGGGCACGGTGGCCGATACATCCTGGACAGTCTCAAGGTTCGAACCATTCTTCATACTATTTACCGCTTTGAAACTTTCTTAATGTACTAGTGTTTTGAAGTTTTATTTGCAGTTTGAGGTATTTTTGTTTTGCTGTCAAAGTTTTTTCTGATATCTTGAAATTTCTGGTAATTTGGGGGCAAAAAATCTTCAGATTGTTCAAAAATGAAAACATCAACCGGTATGTCATACATATTGGCTTACATTTCCTATGACTGTTTTTACATTTAGTCAAGTTTTTTGTTGTGTTTTTTCTAGACAAATATAATGCAATCATATGCGTTCACACTGCGTCATTCTTTCTTGGCTCAGAGAGAGCGGTTTGTTCAGAACCAATGTCAAACGGAGAGAAAATGACGTAATAGCACATTAATGACACATTCTTTTCTAATACTTTGACCATGCAATTTTAAGCAAGCCGGTCAGCATGGCACACTAAGAGAGTAGCTACGTAATATAAGCGTTCGCTTGAGTTCGTGTCCCTATTATTTCTTGTTTTACTATTGTACCATGTCTAACTGAATAAAACCTTGTTTAAACCAAGAGAGTAATGCAGTGCCAAAACCAAGCTGTCTTTTGATTCCAGACTGGCTCAATCTGCCCCGAGTTCTACAAGGATTCCGACCTGACGCTGGGCACTGCCATCAACGTGTGGGGACGCAAGTTTATCCTCACCGACTGCGACGAGTTCACCAGGGAGTACTACCGCACCAAATTTGGAGTCAGTAAGTACCGGAAATACAGTTCTCTTTGAAACACATTGCTCTTCTAAAGCAAAGTAACTTGTAACAAATGCCTATCCTTGTTGCACTTTCTTTTTAGACAGGACCTGAATTGACTTACTGGGCATGGGCACACTAGGCTGTGATCGCTTGCTGAAACTTAATATTGGTTTTAGCTATAAATTTGGTCATACTGGTGCAGCAAAAGAAAAGGTAGACTACTAATTAATAATGATGTGATTCAGAGTTAAGTCACACTCCAGTGAGAGCTGGTTAAAAAAAAAAGCTCACTACAATGGAACCCCCCTTTTAAGACCCCCCAATTTAAGACTCCCTCCTTTTTAAGACCTTGTTTTCTAAGACTTGCTGCTCATAACCTCTGTCAAATTAGTCCCAATTTAAGACTCCCTCCTTTTTAAGACCTTGTTTTCTAAGACTTGCTGCTCATAACCTCTGTCAAATTAGTCCCAATTTAAGACTCCCTCCTTTTTAAGACCTTGTTTTCTAAGACTTGCTGCTCATAACCTCTGTCAAATTAGTCCCAATTTAAGACTCCCTCCTTTTTAAGACCTTGTTTTCTAAGACTTGCTGCTCATAACCTCTGTCAAATTAGTCCCAATTTAAGACTCCCTCCTTTTTAAGACCTTGTTTTCTAAGACTTGCTGCTCATAACCTCTGTCAAATTAGTCCCAATTTAAGACTCCCTCCTTTTTAAGACCTTGTTTTCTAAGACTTGCTGCTCATAACCTCTGTCAAATTAGTCCCAATTTAAGACTCCCTCCTTTTTAAGACCTTGTTTTCTAAGACTTGCTGCTCATAACCTCTGTCAAATTAGTCCCAATTTAAGACTCCCTCCTTTTTAAGGAATTGTTTTCTAAGACTTGCTGCTCATAACCTCTGTCAAATTAGTCCCAATTTAAGACTCCCTCCTTTTTAAGACCTTGTTTTCTAAGACTTGCTGCTCATAACCTCTGTCAAATTAGTCCCAATTTAAGACTCCCTCCTTTTTAAGACCTTGTTTTCTAAGACTTGCTGCTCATAACCTCTGTCAAATTAGTCCCAATTTAAGACTCCCTCCTTTTTAAGGAATTGTTTTCTAAGACTTGCTGCTCATAACCTCTGTCAAATTAGTCCCAATTTAAGACTCCCTCCTTTTTAAGGCCTTGTTTTCTCAGACTTTCTGTTCATAATCTCTGTAAAACTACCCCCATTTTAAGACTCCCTCGTTTTTAAGACCTGAATTTCTCAGATTTTTGAGGTCCTAACAGCGGGGTGTTCCACTGGAGTATGCTCTTGCCTGAATACTCATGAATTTTTTTTTTATCTTATCTTATTTTATCTTAAACTGGGCATTTTTCTTTCCAGACGAGTTCACTCCTCTTATTATGCCCGGAGACAAAGGTGCTCGTTTCAACAAAGAGTTCCCTCCTTACAACGGATTCGGCTCAGAAGAAGACTCTCTATGCTCGTGCATGAGCCTCCTGCCCAAACCACCTAAGCGTGACTTCATCAAGTTCATGGAGCGTGACCGTCGCGGTATGGACAGCAACGTGCTTCGTTTCCTGGCTCGCATGGACACCGAGAAACCCATCGACAAGGATCGACGCTTCATCATATCCTACTTCATGAGCGACGACACCCTCCTCGTCTTCGAACCTCCCGTCAGGAACTCGGGTAAGTTTACACCCAACATCCCTCCCTGGAGCGTCTGTAAAATTGGTATGTCTGAAAGAAATTCAGATATGGATGGTCTAAGATGTCTAGATTTGCCTTGTTTGAATTTTCATGTTTAGGAACTGAGTCAGTTTATGGTTTCAAGTGCAATGATTTGCTCCATGTTATCTTCTTGTCGTTCGCTGTGAGATCGTCAGTCCGGACTGCAGGGCGAAACGTGCTGTCCTCTCCAAGTCCTCTCTGGGGCCGTATAGCTTCTTTTGTAGTGCTGTCTCCTCTGGCCAGATGGTGTCCCTCAGAGCACTGTGGTATGGATAAGCCTGCAGGATGTGCTCTGCTGTCTGATTCTTGCCACACGGACATAAAGGGGAGGGAACCAGCTTCAGCTTTGTGGCCATATGATGGCCACTTGTTATTACCACTTGTGTCTGTCTGTGTGTCTGCAAGTGATAATTGTACAGTCCCCGGCGAAAGAAACGCAACTCATTCGCGCCCACTGTTGCGAGTGATTTTTTGTCATTTTCAAATTGTCGTAAAATAGGAACCAGATAAGATAAGTCCTTGCATCGGTGAGTACAGAATTCTTTTGTTTTTCAACTTTTTTCACCCTCCACTGTTTCTTCCTTCCACAGGTATCATCGGAGGCAAGTTCCTGGAGAGAGGTCGCGTCAAGAAGCCCAACCAGATGCCGTACAGCATTGAGCTGTCCGAGTACTACACGGCCCAAGACCTCTACGTGGGCGCCCTCGTCAACTTCAACAAGCACAAGTTTGTCCTCATCGACGCTGACGAGTATGCCTTCAGGTACATGGAGCAACAACCTCAAGAGGTGAGGACATTGCGAGAATCCTTCTGTGTGCACTGGAACCTCCCTTTGAAGACCTAAATGATAGCGTGTCTCACCCATCTGATAGTGTGTCTCACCCATCTGATAGCGTGTCTCACCCATCTGATAGCGTGTCTCACCCATCTGATAGCGTGTCTCACCCATCTGATAGCGTGTCTCACCCATCTGATAGCGTGTCTCACCCATCTGATAGCGTGTCTCACCCATCTGATAGCGTGTCTCACCCATCTGATAGCGTGTCTCACCCATCTGATAGCGTGTCTCACCCATCTGATAGCGTGTCTCACCCATGTGATAGCGTGTCTCACCCATGTGATAGCGTGTCTCACCCATCTGATAGCGTGTCTCACCCATCTGATAGCGTGTCTCACCCATCTGATAGCGTGTCTCACCCATCTGATAGCGTGTCTCACCCATCTGATAGCGTGTCTCACCCATCTGATAGCGTGTCTCACCCATCTGATAGCGTGTCTCACCCATCTGATAGCGTGTCTCACCCATCTGATAGCGTGTCTCACCCATCTGATAGCGTGTCTCACCCATCTGATAGCGTGTCTCACCCATCTGATAGCGTGTCTCACCCATCTGATAGCGTGTCTCACCCATCTGATAGCGTGTCTCACCCATCTGATAGCGTGTCTCACCCATCTGATAGCGTGTCTCACCCATCTGATAGCGTGTCTCACCCATCTGATAGCATGTCTCACCCATCTGATAGCGTGTCTCACCCATCTGATAGCGTGTCTCACCCATCTGATAGCGTGTCTCACCCATCTGATAGCGTGTCTCACCCATCTGATAGCGTGTCTCACCCATCTGATAGCGTGTCTCACCCATCTGATAGCGTGTCTCACCCATCTGATAGCGTGTCTCACCCATCTGATAGCGTGTCTCACCCATCTGATAGCGTGTCTCACCCATCTGATAGCGTGTCTCACCCATCTGATAGTGTGTCTCACCCATCTGATAGTGTGTCTCACCCATCTGATAGTGTGTCTCACCCATCTGATAGCTTGTCTCACCCATCTGATAGTGTGTCTCACCCATCTGATAGTGTGTCTGACCCATCTGATAGTGTGTCTCACCCATCTGATAGCGTGTCTCACCCATCTGATAGCGTGTCTTACCCATCTGATAGCATGTCTCACCCATCTGATAGCGTGTCTCACCCATCTGATAGTGTGTCTCACCCATCTGATAGTGTGTCTCACCCATATGATAATGTATCTCACACATCTGATAACATGTCTCACCCATATGATAGTGTGTCTCACCCATATGATAATGTATCTCACACATCTGATAACATGTCTAACCAATCTGATAGTGTGTCTCACCTATCTGAGAGTGTGTCTCCCTCATCTGATAGCGCGTCCCACCCATCTGTTAGCGCGTCTCACCTATCTCAAAGAGCGTCTCTCCCATCTTATAGAGTGTCTCACCCATCTGACAGACTGTTGCAACTGTCTGGCAGACTGCCTTGCCCTTGCTGATTGACTGTCTTATTCATCTGATAGAGTTTCTTTCCAATCTGATGAGTGTCTCACCCATCTGACAGACTTTATGTTGCACTTACCTGCCGGCTTGTCTTGCCCATACTGATTGATGGTATCATCATTTTAATTAACTGTCTCACCCACTTGATAGACTGCTCCATGCATGCTTCTGATGAACTTGTGTCACATTCAACTGACATGAAAGACTGTCTCACCCATTCTGATATCTGGTAGATCTGATAACCAGGCAGTCTCACCCACACCCACTGATAACCAGTCTCACCCACACCCACTGATAACCAGTCTCACCCACACCCACTGATAAACAGTCTCGCTCATTCTGATATCTTGTAGATCTGATCACCAGTCGCCAGACCCTCACCCACTGATAACCATGAGTCTCACCCACACCCACTGATAACCAGTCTCTCCCACTCCCGCTGATAACCAGTCTCACCCATTCTGATATCTTGTAGATCTGATAACCAGTCCCCAGACCCTCACCCATTGATAACCAGTCTCACCCGCACCCACTGATAACCAGTCTCACCCATTCTGATATCTTGTAGATCTGATAACCAGTCCCCAGAACCTCACCCATTGATAACCAGTCTCACCCGCACCCACTGATAACCAGTCTCACCCAATCTGATATCTTGTAGATCTGATAACCAGTCCCCAGACCCTCACCCATTGATAACCAGTCTCACCCTCACCCACTGATAACCAGTCTCACCCACACCCACTGGCACTGATAACCAGTCTCACCCTGACCCACTGATAACCAGTCTCACCCTCACCCACTGATAACCAGTCTCACCCACACCCACTGGCACTGATAACCAGTCTCACCCTCACCCACTGATAACCAGTCTCACCCTCACCCACTGATAACCAGTCCCCAGACCCACTGATAACCAGTCCCCAGACCCACTGATAACCAGTCTCACCCACACCCATTGATAACCAGTCTCACCCACACCCACTGATAACCAGTCTCACCCACACCCACTGATAACCAGTCTCACCCACACCCACTGATAACCAGTTGCACCCATTGAACAAACCAGTCTCATGTATCTGATAGCATGTCTGACGGATGTGTGTGCATGTGTGCAGTTCCCCAAGTGCAACCTGCAGATGGTCCTGGAGAAGATCCGCAGCAAGCTGAGCCAGAACATGGAGGATGTGCGATCCTTCTTCACCCGCAGCGACGGCACCGGCTCTGGTGTGTCGGACTACAACTCCTTCAGGCAACTCCTCATGCAGGTACTTCTCTCGGTTAAACGCGCAAACACTATTGAGTGATGGGTAGTTAGGATATACAGCCATTCAGTGACGAAAATTCACATGCATGCATGGTGTGTCGGACTACAACTCCTTCAGGCAACTCCTCATGCAGGTACGTACACTTCTCTCGGTTAAACGCACAAGTACTGTAGAGTGATGGGTAGTTAGGATATACAGCCATTCAGAGACGAAAGTACACATGCACGATTGGTTCACTGTTTTGCTCCTGGGGTTGCTGCGCTGTTCTTAAAACAAATCATTTGACGTTGTACACGTCTTGTCCTAAGTTTGACCGCGTAAAATTATACAAGCAGAAGCAATGTCGTATAAAGACACTAGCACATCTGTACATCAAGAAAATGCTTTATGGTTGAAACCTTTGTGTATTTTGTACAAAAACAAACCCGGCAAGCGATGCACAAAGATCTCACTTGGTTTCATCTGAGTCTCCAAAAGGGTGTATTGGGAAGGGTCGGGATGTAGGGGGGCAGGTTTGGAATGGGGAGCTCAAAAATTCATAGCTAATGTTTGATCCTGGCAGGCTGAAGACATCGTGATAGGGCAGGTGTACAGCAGGTGGACAGCAGGTGTACAGCAGGTGTACGTGTCTGATGGGAGGGGTAAGGGAGGAAATCCTGGGAACCTGTTTAAAAAGGACGTCTTAATCTTTGAAACAATTAATGGATCTTAATTTAAATCATTTGGACAATAGAGAGGAGAAAGGGCCGGTGTAACACGAGAAAATTACTCCCACGAGATTTTTACTCCGGAGTAAACATTTAGTACGAAAAAGTTACTCCCTTTACGAAAAAAGCACTCCCCCATTGCACGAGAAAATTACCAAGACAGGTGAGTTCCGAGTAAACATTTCGTACAAAAATGTTACTTCCCTGACGAATAAATAACGAATGAATTACTTCACCTCAACATGAGCAATTTAACTTCCCATGCCAGGTGTACGATATTTTTACTCCCTTGTCCCTCTGTTAGTTCTTGGTGGTGGAAGGGGTGGAAGGAGGGTAGTGCGACATTCGTTTGCGCGAGATCACTTATTGGCATTATCCCTGCGCCCGCATCCCATTTTTGCGTACTAGATTTTTACTGGAAGTAAAAAAAATGGGGAGTAAAAATTTCGTGGAGGGAGTAATTTTTTCGTGCCTTGGGCCGGGGAGTTCTTTTCTCGTTTGAAAAGTGTACTCGGAGTAAGAATTTCGTACGAAATATTTACTCCGGAGTAAATTTTTCGTGGAGTAAAAATTTCGTGTTACACCGGTCCTTCTCAGAGATGCTGATAGTTGATAGCATATTTTACACCAACCAGCTTGTGTTACTGTGTCAAGAATGTATAACCTTCGCCTGCATCCGGGTTATCGACTACACACGGAAGACATCATGGGGCCGTGCGGACCCATGCTTCTCAAAGATGCACGCTTTTCCTTCTTTGAGAAACATGGGTCCGCACGGCCCCACAATGTTTGTAGTCTAAATTTGACCTTTTTTTTTTTAATTACTTCTCGCTGAAATTTTAGGACATAAGAGCTTTTAAGGTGCCTGAGGCATTTTTAAAAGCTCATTAAAAAATTCCAACTAGATATTTGCAATTAAACACCCTTCTTGGTCCACACGGAACCACGACTACCGGCGAAGGTTAAATGTGACAATACAAATTAAATGCACGGTTCAAATTACGATATGAGTAAAACATATCACCAACCTAAGTGGGTTTAAACTTGCCTTGATTCCAGTCTGGATTGATAAAGAGATGTGACCCAATGAATCAAAACTACTCCAAAATAGCGGAGGAGGTAAGATATAGTTGAATTGACCCAAACCTGTTCTGTGTCGATTGTTGTCTGCTGGTAGACGGTTGGTGTTACCTTTCGTTTCTGCTGTTCTACCCTTACCAGTGGGCAGCAGGATTTTATTGTCTTGTTGGTGCTGGAGAAAATGTCTGCCTTTGAACTTTGAGATGTTATTTGCCTTTTGTGTTTTGGTGCATGTATCATGTTATTTTGTGTTTTTGAAGTGCTTGTTGTTTTGGAGGTTGTTTTGTTGCATTTTGAGTATGTGATGAACAAATAGTTTTCTTGGTTAATTTCTTCTTAGTTGTTTACCATTTCGTGAAGAATGCTCTATCTTTATATTTCTTCCTCTGTCTGTCTGTCTTGTCGCTGTTTTGTTGCATCTGCCTCTGTGTTAGTGTAATGACTGAAAATAGTTTGACCCCCTGAAACCCTGGTGTCAAAAGATTGGCTTGTAAAAATAAAAAGATGCTTTATGAAATAGTTATAAATGTTTGTTATGCGGTTGTTGTCTTGCTTTTTGTCCAATATAGAGTCAGTTAAGTAAGCAGAACTGATTATGATATTTGTAAATTCTCATTGAAAGACATAATGTTGGTGTGCAAAGGAAGAGCAAATGATCCGTAGTAATTTTTACTTATTTTTTTTATGAAGGTTTGTTACATTATTTTTCCCCAAGAATTGAAGATAATAATATTTAGGATTCATTTTCATGTTCATTTTTGAAGAGTTTATTTGAAATGAAGACAACTTGGACTTCAATGTAAGGGTCATGAAGGATATCATCTGAATCCACAATATAACATATGTCACTTACCACTAAATTGGCAGGCAGTTTTGTTTGACAAGTAGAGGCTGCTCGGGCTTACACCATAATTTCCCGTTCTACACATAAAATTACCATTTTACAATCATTTCTAACCAATTAAGCGAGATTTCCTGTTGTCAAAACAAAACTCCTCAAATTCACCGATGTGCATACAGTGGTCCTTGACTTTTGCCTTCAAGATGGCAAACTTACAATTGTCTTATTAGCCTGATATTAAATAGGCAAAGTCGACTTCACAAAGCTCTCTACAGGAAAATTTGGCACTGAATTTTTGGTAAAAAGACTCCATGAAGTCTTCGCGAAGTCAACTACTTCACAGCTCTGATATACATTCTTTAAAATTCAGTCACAATTACTATAATCCTTTCCCTATTCGCAGGTGGACGGCAGCCTGACGGAGCAGGAGATCATGTGCGTGGCGCGTCACTTTGCCAGCGGAGGCCAGCAGGGGGGAATGGACGCCCAGAAGTTGGTGGCCATCGCCCAGGAACAGCTGAGGAAGAGGAACTACGAGAGCTTCAACAACCTCTTGGAGACTATGCAGCACCAGGACAGGGCCAAGTGAGTTCACTGTACACACTTCCACCCCTTGATTGTAGCATGGAAATCTGAGCCCGGGTGTATGGTGGAACCTGCCTTTTAAAACCTAAACAAATCTGAGAAAATCAGGTCTTTTGAAAAAGGATTCTTAAAAAAGGGGTAAATTTACAGAGGTTAATTATGAACAGAAAATGTGAGAAAACTTGGTCTTAGTAGGGGGTTCCCCTGTATAACGCGCCTGTGCTTTTGCTGCAGCAGATTTCAGAACAGCTTTGGCAAGGGTCAAACATTACAAATGCCATTTCTCATATATATTTCAACAGAAGTCCTTATCGCCAAGGTTATTGGGCAGGCAGATGTATTTGGTGGTTCTCTACAATAGTAAACACATGAAATGTTCGTTTAGCAGCTGAATAATGAAGTATCAGCCCTAAAAGTTGTGAGTTGGGAAAAGCCCTTACTGCAAGCGGGTTTCTGTGGCTTTGAGACATCTAGCTCTCTCGCTCTCCGCTCTCATGCATTATTCAGTTATTCCAATTATTCTTGAAGTGAGAATGTTAACAGTTAGAGATATGAATTAAGAGTGGAACTATCCCAGTGCTTTCTTTCTTTCTTTCTTTATTTGGTGTTTAACGTCGTTTTCAACCATTCAAGGTTATATCGCGACGGGTCCCAGTGCTTGAAAAAGTCTTTGACACATAGGGCCGTGAACACTTGACTATTTCCAATGTTTTTTGTGTGTGCAGGTCTGGATTCATTTCCCAGGAAGCACTGCGCACGGTGTTCCTGTCTAACCACGTTCCCCTGCCTGACGACATGCTCAGAGCTGTGCTTGCAACGTAAGTACCCCTTGTGACTTGATTTACTGTGTATACACCATGTACTTTGGTAACCTGCAATGTGAGGCCCCTCCGATGAGTGGACACCTCTCCAAAAAGGATACCTTTTGTTGTCCGTTGTCTATAAACAAACTAATATATACCTGTTATGACAGGCCACATAGGACTACACTCTAAACTGGTCCCAAGGGGTCTTTTCATTGCAGGTACCACTGTGTAATATGTTACAGTTGAATATACATTTGACGAACTTTCATAATGAGAGAGAGTGTATATTGGTGCCAGAATACGAGTGTGAACGTAGTGAATTTATTATTTGTGACTTATTCAGAGTTACACATTGATGTTCACTGTAGTTCAGAGTAACTTAACTGTACTTGGCTCTCCGTCTGAATCAAATTTATTCTGAGTTTAATACATGTACCACAAATTAGAGACTCTGAGACTCTTTCTCTCTGTGGGACTCCTTTGCTTTGATGATGCATTCCATGAACCAGGTGTGGGTGTAAATATGTATGCACATGCTCTCCCTGGCTGACTCTTCCTCCCTCAAACTTTCTCTGTCTGTCTCTACCTGTCTGTCTGTCTGTCTGTCTGTCTGTCTCTCTCTCTCTCTCTCTCTCTCTCTCTCTCTCTCTCTCTCTCTCTCTCTCTCTCTCTCTCGATCTCTCTCTCTCTCTCTCTCTCTCTCTCTTGCCTATCTCTAATTTCAGCTCATTATCCAAGATATGTAATTTACTTTATCCTACATACGTGAGAGAGACACCCGTGAGATAATAATCGTTCAAATCACACGTGTGTATTTCATGTAAATGAGGTCATGTCAAGCAAGTCTGGCAGGGACCTGTTTTTCCACTGCTTATGATGCCAAAGTCACCGAGACAAACGTCATTATAGAAACACAAATTGCGCTCGCTAATTACCCTTGATGATTCTTTAGAACTAACACGTCACGCCACACTTTCAGAGTGACGTTTCTTTGCTTTGACGTAATAGATTGCACGAGTCTTTAGAAGAGATCGAGGTTCCAAAACAAGCGTCTTCAATTTAGCTACCTCGACTGCAGGACATTTTCAGTAAAATACACGTAAGTACAGTATGTAGGATAAACAGAATACTGCATGGCTTGCTGTTTCGTACCAGATTTACACTCGTTGCTTTTTCAAATAGTGAACAGCTCGCTTTCGCTCGCAGTTCAATATTTAAAAAAACAACTCGTGTACATCTGGTAAGACACAGCAAGCCATGCAGTATTCTCTATTTACGTTTGCAGTTAAAGACCCTTTTTAAAGATGAATTGATCACAAGAGATTTTTTTTTCTACAGTGCTCCAACCAATGAGAATGGAGAGGTGGAGTACGGCGAATTCTTGCGTAGCATCAACTGGCGCGACTTCCCGGTGCCCCCCATGCAATACCAACCGGTGCATACCGACGAGGACTGGAAGGGCACCGTTGCCAATAACGAGGTCACCTCTGTCAACTACTTCGCTCTCTTGGAAGCCATCTTTGGCAAGCCCTTCAACTCTGAATAATGATGTGGAGAAGATGACAGTCACACAAGCCCATTGCTACAACAATGACACTAACTTGTATCCACCTTCAAACGGATGACTTTGTAAGGCTGTGAGAGAGGGGAAGAACTGTAAAAAAAAAAAAAAAAAAAAAAGTGAAAACACAAACCAAAGTGATAAAAAATACTTGCATACTTCCGTCAAATTTTTCAAATGAATGAATTTTGTTATGAAGGCAGATACTCATAAGTTGGAAAGCAAGAAAATTGAGTGAACATGTGACTTTTAGCTTGTTTTTTTTCTGGTCATTTTTGTTTGAATCACTTCACCTGTGGAGACAGCACTCTGTAGCATTTATTCCTGTTGAGAAATATTAATGAAGTATTAACACTGTGCAGGACACACGTATTAGAGAATTGTTTTTGCTACCATTTGTTATTTGACACACACGGTTTTGATAGAGGCTGAATCCAACATTTTTACACAGAACACATTGATGGATTCTTTCTATTTCTGTCTGTCTGTCTTTCTTTTTACATTTAGTCAAGTTTTGACTAAATGTTTTAACATAGAGGGGGAATCGAAACGAGGGTCGTGGTGTATGTGTGTATCTGTGTGTGTGTGTGTGTGTGTAGAGCGATTCAGAGTAAACTACCGGACCGATCTTTATGAAATTTTACATGAGAGTTCCTGGGCTTGATATCCCCAGACGTTTTCTTAATTTTTCCGATAAATGTCTTTGATGACGTCATATCCGGCTTTTTGTAAAATTTGAGGCGGCACTGTCACACTCTCATTTTTTAATAAAATTGATTGAAAATTTGGCCAAGCAATGTTCGACGAAGGCCGGACTATGGTGTTGCATTTCAGCTTAGAGGCTTAAAAATGAATTAATAATTTTGGTCATCAAAAATCTGAAAATTGTAATTAAAATTATTTTTTTTATAAAACGATCCAAAAACTATTTCATCTTATTTGTCATTATTTGCTGATTCCAAAAACATATAAATATGTTATATTCGGATTAAAAACAAGCTTTGAAAATTAAAAATATAAAAATTATAATTAAAATTAAATTTCCAAAATCGATTTAAAAACAATTTCATCTTATTCCTTGTCAGTTCCTGATTCCAAAAACATATAGATATGATATGTTCGGATTAAAAACACGCTCAGAACAAGCGGTGGACAGATGATGCTACGAGTATAAGAACCGGTCTTGCGGAAAAAATGCAGTGCGTTCAGTTTCATTCTGTGAGTTCGACTGAGCTTGACTAAATGTTGTATTTTCGCCTTACGCGACTTGTTACTTATACTGCAAAGATGTCAGTGCAGCATATCTGGAATTGTTTGAGGGAGGAATGGACCATGCCTGTGCTGATGTGAGGGCGTTACATATTCTAACACTTGATCAAGCTCTCATGCAATTTATTTCTCATGTATTCGTACATTTCAAAAGAAGACACATTCCAGTATTCATTTTTGTATTTAAATGTTTTCTATTTTTTTGTATTTCTCTGGTAAAAAGAGCATATGTGATACTTTTGCTGCTAAAATGCTTACATTACGTGTTATGTTGTACAAAGGAACATTCAGTAAACTGTACTGATAAAATCAGATCGTGAAAATAAAATGTGTTAGTTTGCATAAAGTGTACTGTGATAAGTTTGCCTACATATGTGTGTGTGTGTGTGTGTGTGTGTGTGTGTGTGTGTGTGTGTGTGTGTGTGTGTGTCCAAATACGTAGACAAGTGCAATACCTCAATTGCTTAGGTAGATTGATAACACACACACACTCACACACACACACACACACACACACACACACACACACACACACACACACACTTTGACCCCTTGCAAAAAATAAAAATAAAAACAGGTATACTAGCTTTATTAGGCAATGCGTGTATTCTTTGACTACGTCAATAACATGAAGAACAAGAACACAATAATTACACATGTAACTAATAGTAATACTCATGAATATTTATTCAAACTGTATGGTTAACATCTATTCCTTATTAAACAACTCTATATATCTTTTGGAAAGCGTAAAAGCTTTTAGAAAGGGAACGCCCGTAAACGCTTCCAGGACAAATGCAACTACGGCTATAGAAAATACTAAATAATCTCATCCTGTTCACAACCCCAAATCTAACAGTGTGCTTAGTCAACACCCGCATCTTCTTTGGCACCACGCAACCAACTATCTGTAACCTGCGACGGTAAAACACTCTCTGGAACAGCTACACAATATGCCAATTCCTATCCTACTCACAGCGCCAAAATGTAACGGAGTGCTTTGCAGTCGCATCATCATCTTTAAAACCAAAGGCAGTCAAATCAGAGATGCACATAGGCGAAATCAACAGCCCATATTAAATCTGCTTTGTGGAAATAAAGGCCAGCAAAAGCACAAGAGGAAAACTCAGCAGTATAAGACCCTTACAAAATCAGCTGTCCAAAATTCACAGGAGTCTACCCGAAATAGCTTTAAAGGTGACCAACAAACAACTGAACTGTGATGCAAAATAAACACTGCTAAGCCACCGTGCAACATTCAATTCCCTTTTTAGGGAACTTGGACCTCCAAAGGCTGAATCGACAAGTCTCATGCTACAGCTAGGACCAAAGAGGGATCACCACAGGCGCAACACTGGTCTCCAAATATAAAGCATCGCACAATATGCCTGTCAGTTCCATCCTTTTCGCAGCGCCAAATGTAACAGAGGCATCATTCTCGCGTCACACTTGGCCGAACCATATGTCCCACTACCTACGATCGGCGACGTACAGACGCTTTGTGCCAAGCTCTGAAGACACGGGTGGCTACACCATAATGTTAAAGGCATACTAACGCACTCCCGTGTTTACAAAGTGTAGTTTGCCCACAATCGATGTCAAACGCACCATAAGACCATATAATGACGATACGTCACCATGCGCGGACCATAATACATGCATTACAGCTTGTTCTAGCCTCTGAAAAAGTGAGGATGTCAACAAAGCCGCGGTGTTCTCTCCCTTGCATCAACGTTACATGTGTTGCCAAATCTATAAATAGGACGATCCAGATCAAAATGAAAATTCAAATATCTCAACATTTAAGGGGTCCTAGACCACAATATTTTGCAGGGAACTTAATTTAGTCTGTCTCCAGCTGTTGGTAAAGCAATTAGCGTGTATAGTCATCGAGTACATATGCCTTTAATCAATCATATCTTGCTCGCAACGCCGATTCTAATAGAGTGCTCAAGATTGGAAGCAAATGCATGCAAGTCAGGGTGCAGTTGGGCAAATGGCTAGCCCATAAAAATCTGAGTTGCCAACACAAAGGCTAGCAAGAGCTTAACAGGATAACGCAGCAGTCAGACCCTGTCACAGTCAGCTATAAACACACACACACACACACACACACGCACACACACACACACACACACACACACACACACATGTGTCAACGCCAAACCTCTCTGAAGTAGATCAGAGAAAGACAGGGAAGTTAAGTTAGCGCTCTTAATGCTTACGACAAATACAGTAGAATAAGTGATAATTACTTTAAGATTCTCTCTCAAGTAGCTTGGGAGACAAAAACAACTTAGTTGCTCTGACAAGAAGGCCTACTTTCAGTGACTCTGTGTCCTCCAAATGGAAGCGAACAGTCAAAGGTTAGGATTAGAATGGGAACATCACAGTACAGCTGCATTCTTGGTCAATGATGCCATCAGACACGGCCCAGTTGTACCAAATAATACAGAGTGGACATACGGGATTGGAATCAGGTATGCAGCTATTGGCTTTTGTCATAAAGGCCAGAAAGAGCATAGAATGATATAACAGCAGCAGGACCTGGCCATGGAACGTTTTCTAAGATCCACAGTGCTAACCCATTTTCCATTGAAAGAGAAAAGCAAGGTCAATTCGCCGTTTCCCTAAACATCGTTTGGGTCGTATTTACCGCAAAACGCCTTTGAGTTTAAAATCAGATGTAGTGTGGTGTGTGTGTGTGTGTGTGTGTGTGTGTGTGTGTGTGTGTGTGTGTGTGTGTGTGCCAGTGTGTGCACGGTGTGCCAATGTGTGTGTCAGTATGTGTGTGTGTGTGCCAGTCAGTGTGTGTGTGCCATTGTGTGTGTGTGTGTCTGTGTGTGTGTGTGTGTGTGTGTGTGCGTGTTTGCCGCGTGTGTGTTTTCCGCGTGTGTGTTTGCCGCGTGTGTGTTTTCTGCGTGTGTGTTTGCCGCGTGTGTGTCATATGTGCGTGTTCGTCAAATACAAGAATGTACATGACACTTAATGACAAGAAAGCAAGTTCCACGTCCCTCTTCCCATATTTACAGCCCTTATGTTTCTTGGTACTTTGATGTAGCACTGTTGATTTTCTTGACGACAGAGGTTGGACACAAAACAGCCATTTTCTTCCTCACAGCGAGTTTCTCCGAGACGAGCGCCATGGCAGCCAAGACGAGACCTCCAGCAGCTGCGTAAAACGCTCCTTGCATTGTAGCCACAGAGATGGCTTCGCTCTTGGAGGCAGCGTCCACGCATTTTTTGGTCGTCGGCCACCATCTTGTGTGAAGTGATTCCATGATGCCTGCCGCTTTCAGCTTCAGAAAGCTGTCGAAAGAAGAAAGAAGTAG
>NC_090257.1:4289258-4296758 GCF_037325665.1 Littorina saxatilis | reverse complement strand
ACCTTTGTTGGGTTTCATGGTCATGGCAACAGCCATAATAATATTACATGATGTATAATATCATATTTCAGCATATGTGAATTACATGTCATCATACTAAACTGTCATACATTTTTATTCCTACATTATTCTGATTGATCACAACCAAACCTACTATCATTGGACACATCCAAATGCAAGCGCCTGTTCTTGACAATTTAGATCAGTGCAATTTCCTGGGTCGGGCTTTGCCACAGACACTCACGGTTTGGCCTGTAGGTAAAATGTACAATGTATTTTCTGATTTGTGCACAAAAGCTTTTTTTCTTTTTTCTTTTTTTTAACATAACAATGTTTAATGTCACTGTATGTTTAAAAGACCATGGTCATATTTGTAAAAAAAATGTTAAATTAGAAAATAAATAACATTTTGGTTCATGATTTTTCCTACACCTGTGCTAAAGATAAGAAATAAAAATGTCGGGTATATAAGTCACTCAAATACAGCTAGGTATGAATGGCTCGGTTTGAGTTTGTTGCAGTTGACCCTGCACAAAGCGACGTATCATGTTTTTGTTGAACAATTTTGACGTCACCCCTCCCATAGGGTGACGTATTTCACAACTTCCTGTGTTACACAAACTCTGTGATGACCAATTTTGACGTCACCCCTCCCATAGGGTGACGGATTTCACAACTTTCTACAGATGAACAATTTTGACGTCACCCCTCCCATAGGGTGACGGATGTCACAACTTCCTGTGTACACAAACTGATGACGTATTTCACAACGTATTTTGCCCATGGTCAACCTCGAAACTATCCGTATAGAATGGGGGCGTCCTCGCCCCCATAACAAGCACCTAATGGTAATTGGATTAACATGTACAGCACTTTTACATCATTTTAAGGGGGGGGGGGGGGTTCCAAATTTCTTTTTAGGGACAATTCGACGAAGCGAAGCGTTTAATTGAGGACGCGAAGCGTTCGAACCTCCTAGGGAGGGGGGGGGGGGGGGGAGGGGGAGGGGGGAGGGGGGGCTGAAAAAAAATGTTGATAAAAACAAGGAAAATGGAGCATTAAGGTCAGGAACGATTAATTATGAACAAAACTCAGTCACGAGCACAGGGGAACCTGCCCTGGCGACTACCTCTCTGTAACGACCACCTGCCCATTACGGCTCCCCACCCCTCCCACACCACCCCAGTATTTTAATCCATCTCGCATCCTCTGGTTTCTACTTTACGCGAGTGATGTACTTTGAACTGCTTGTCATCTACTGAACGTTGACAAACAGAATGTGCAGTGCCGAGCGAGTTCCCGTCCAGAGCGGGGATTTGTAACGAATTAATGTCCACGGATTGGTGCGGGTGCAAATTACAAAATTAGTTCGTACAAAAATGTTGGGAAGGAAGGATTGTAAGTTTAAGGCGATGTGGATATAAACTGGACTTACAGAGATGAATAAAAGCCTTCAACCGTTACCCAACGATTTTCAGCAAATAGAATGTGTGACATGTCTAATTCTGGGATCGCTTTAACTATTTAGAAAGAATAAAGAGACCAAAAAGCAATGTACTCACGTTAAAATGACGAACACGGAACGAATAACAGCGACGTTTCGACCTAAGGGTCTTCTTCAGGCACAAAAACACAAAAATACACACACAAAAAAGAAGAAGAAAGACGATAGAACAGATAAAGAGGAGAATAACCGTCTTTCTTCTTCTTTTTTGTGTGTGTATTTTTGTGTTTTTGTGCCTGAAGAAGACCCTTAGGTCGAAGCGTCGCTGTTATTCGTTCCGTGTTCGTCATTTTAACGTGAGTACATTGCTTTTTGGTCTCTTTATTGTTCCCTCTCACGTGCAGTCGCCATTGTTTAATATTTAGAAAGAACCTGTGTGATTTCGTAACTCAGTCCAAAGAAAGAGCGGAAGATTAGCTGCTAGATCTAGAACGGCAAAACCAAGGGCTTAGAATGTCGTCTATTCAATGACGAATAGGAACATAACTGTTACTAGTATAATCACAGTTAAGGGTAAAACAAACAAAAAATAAGCATAATTTTTTTTTAAAGAAAAAAGAAAAGCAAGCTTACCTCCATGTGATACACAACGAAGGCCACGTGGTTTACAAGAAATGACGTCATATTCACAGGATCCATCACGTGACCGTCGACGACCAATAACCAGCGAGCTTCTTGCACGAGGGATGACGTGCGGGCTGTTTGGTCTGGTAGTTCCTCTAGCTTCAAGGGGAAAAAAATAGGCGAGATTTTCATTGAAGGCAACTGAATTCTGAGTTTGAACTGGGAGTCGATAGAGTAGTGAACTTCACAATTCATGAAACTGCACGCACTGGAAAATATGATCCAGGAGGTCTTCTTACAAGGCCATCTCAAGGACTGTACACACTTTTCCCCACAGTAGATGACCTTTCAAGAGACATTTTGGTCATATTGGCTGGGCACAGGGATTAGAAGGTCACTGGAAAGCGCCCTCTCATGAGAGGGTTCTTACGGTCGCTGGCACAAGTTATTGAAAAAGCAGTGTTTTTCAACAGAGTTTTTCATTGCAATCGCACACACACACACACACACACACACACACACACACACACACACACACACACACAAACATCCATACACATACACGCGAGACAGAGACAGAAAGAGAGACAGACAAAGACAGACAGACAGACAGACAGACAGACAGACAAACAAATGGATACAGACAGAAAGACAGACAGACAGACAGACAGACAGACAGACAGACAGACAAACAAACAGATGGATACAGACAGAAAGACAGACAGACAGACAGACAGACAGACGGATGGACGGACGGAGGGAGGGACTGACGGACGGGCGGACGGACAGAAAACAGACAAGCAGATAGACAAACAAACGGACAGACAGACAGACATACAGACAGAGACAGACAGAGATGGACAGATAAGACATGCAGTCAGCCGGACAGACGGACAGAGATAAAGACAGATTAATGTAGGTGAACACACACTATCTTCTCTCGCACCCAGTTCAGAACTTGTTTTTGAAAGCACTGGGACCCAGTTATAAGTACGTTGGGGTCTTGGAGATCCTTCAAGGCTTCGAGGACCTCAGCATCCTCCTGCAGAATAGGCGTTGATTGGTTGCATCTAATCACGTGACACTGCAGCGTCAGTCCTTTCAGTTGATTGGCTAGTGACTCGAGGGTGTCTTCTGTGAAAGTACAAGTTCGTGTTTTTGATACAGATGAGAAGGATGGGAAGGATGTCTGTCTGTCTGTCTGTCTGTCTGTCTGTCTGTCTGTCTGTCTGTCTGTCTCAGTCTTTCTGTATACATCTGTGTGTGTGTGTGTGTGTGTGTGTGTGTGTGTGTGTGTGTGTGTGTGTTTGTGTGTGTGTGTGTGTGTGTGTGTGTGTGTGTGTGTGTGTGTGTGTGTGTGAGTGTCTCGACCATGCTCATATACACACAAGCAAGTATTGGACTGAACTTCTTCTTCTTCTTCTTCGTCGTTCGCTCAGTATTGGACTGAACAAAAATAATTCCGAATATTAACAGATTTTACTTAGTTGTCTGCCTTAAAAAAAACTTAAGATTTTAACCACCCAGCTTACAAAACAAACAAACTTACTCACGACTGAAAATGAAATAAGACACTGAAACAACATCCCCTCTTAACTACCGTACTTGCCAAACAGTCACAATGTGTGCAAAATTAATATACTCCGAATTACAAGGAGTCCAGAAGCCAGTTGGTAAGTCAAGAACTGCCGAACTTCTAATTAGCTCTACCTTTATCGACATTAATTAATTACGTGTTACTTGCTTTCATCGGACAGAATGACCACCTGCGTCCAGCCCAGCTTCTGCAGAACGGTCACTGTGTACCCTGCAAACAACACAAGGGTGGGGTGATTGACCGATCCATTAACATTTTGCATAGAGTTCTCAAGACAGAGTTAAAGTGTATTGTTCATGCTGCATAGGGAATGATTATTGACAAAAGGTCATGCTGCATAGGGAATGATTATTGACAAAAGGTCATGCTGCATAGGGAATGATTATTGACAAAAGGTCATGCTGCATAGGGAATGATTATTGACAAAAGGTCATGCTGCATAGGGAATGATTATTGACAAAAGGTCATGCTGCATAGGGAATGATTATTGACAAAAGGTCATGCTGCATAGGGAATGATTATTGACAAAAGGTCATGCTGCATAGGGAATGATTATTGACAAAAGGTCATGCTGCATAGGGAATGATTATTGACAAAAGGTCAACCGTCAGACAAACCTTAAGAGAAGGTAGGGTGGTGGTAGGGGGGGGGGGGGGTTGGAGGGGGAGATGAGAAACAGGAAGAGGAGGAGGGTGAACAGGAGAGAGGGAGAAACACAGACAATGATAGAGAGACTGAGGGAGAGAGAGAGAGAGAGAGAGAGAGAGAGAGAGAGAGAGAGAGAGAGAGAGAGAGAGAGAGAGAGAGAGAGAGAGAGAGAGAGAGAGAGAGAGAGAGAGAGAGAGAGAGAGAGAGAGAGAGAGAGAGAGAGAGAGAGAGAGAGAGAGAGACTGGGAGAGACAGAGAGGGAGGGAGCGAGAAAGAGAGAACTCGAACTCGAACTCGAAAACTTTATTACCGAGGGATGATAGCATTAGGTCCATATGGTCCTTTCTTACAGCTAGTCCCTACTATAATACACACATGAAACAAAGAACAAATATGAAGAATTAAAAAAATTAAAAAATTAAAAAATAAAAAAAAACAATAGGGAAAGGTATAACAAAATAAAAATAAAAAATTCAAAAGTGTGCTTGTTAATGGAAGCATACTATACACTTTCTTTTTTACACATCCTCACACACACTCGCACAAATTGTACACCAACTTAGTCGTTAGAGAGGTGCTTTCGGAGCTGTCTTTTAAAAGAATATAATGACAGACATGACTTGATATTTACAGGTAGTGAATTCCAAAGGAACGCACCAGAATAAGAAAAACTAGTTTTAAACAAATCGATGCGGGGCCTTGACAAGGCAAGGTTATTTCGAGTGTTGGAATAATATGACGGAGATGAATTGAAGAGTTGTATAAGATATGTTGGGGCGTCCTTATAGACGACTTTATACATAAATGAACATTTATTATACAAAAGCTGCTTTTTTAAGCTTAACACCCCAATACTTTTCATCTTTTCCTTTGTAGAAAGAGATGGACTGGGCAGAACTAGTTTAGCAGCTCTACGCTGGAGCGAGTTCAGCTTCTTCAAGTGAACTTCACTACACCCGTCCCATACTATGGAAGCATAATCAATATGGGGTTTTATGTGGGCATTGTAAAATAGTTTTCTTGTGTCTAGATTAATAATGCTTTGTAACTTTGAGAAAAGAAACAGGTTTTAAGCAATTTTTTGCAGATTCCATTGATGTGAGTCTGCCATTTGAGATTATTATCAACAGTAAGTCCCAGTAAACGGTGCTCAGCTACTTGCTCAATGGAGTGCTCATTTAGGAACAGACTCAGAGTCATTTCTGAAAGTTGATGTTTTTGGCGAGTGCTGATTATCATAGACTTTGTTTTTACTGGATTAATAAGCATACGATTTGCAGAACACCACTCAGAAACATCGTTTAGGCTCTGTTGTAATTTGTCTTGAATTTGTGCAGGGCTTTTCCCTCTTGCATGTAGAGAGGAAGGGAGAGAGAGTCAGAGAAAGACAGAGATCAGATAGACAGAAAGAGAGAGGGGGGGGGGGGAAGCGAGAGACAAAGAAAAACAGAGAGACAGAGACAGAGGGGGAGTAAGTGAGTGAGAAACAAGCAGACCGGCAGACAGACTGACAAACAAACGGCCCAACTGTAAAAGAGAAAGGGCAAGGAGAGTGACAGAGAGAGAAAGAGAGAGAGATAGGGGAAGAGAGAGAGAGAGAGAGAGAGAGAGAGAGAGAGAGAGAGAGAGAGAGAGAGAGAGACTCGGGGAGAGAGAGAGGAGGGAGGGTGCGTTCAAGGGTGTGTGTGTGTTTGGTGTGTGTTTGTGTGCGTATGTGTATGTCTGTATTAGTGTGTTAGTGTGTGTGTGTGTGTGTGTGTGTGTGTGTGTTTGTGTGTGTGTCTGTGTGTGTGTCTGTGTGTGTATCTGTGTGTGTGTAGGTGCGTGCATGCGTGTTTGAGAAAGAAGGAGAAGGAAAGAGAAACTAAAAGGCAAACACTCACCAGTCACATCAGTATCGTTAGAAAGCACCACACGACCGTTCTTCAGATTCCGCTGTTCACTAGCTTCTCGAACACACGTAGCCGAAACATGCAACTCCCCTGCATATGCATATAACACAAAACACACCGAACACACACGTCCTATCCCATAATACATCATTTCTCCTTGATGAGCTATGAAATCCTTGAGATTTCCTCACACAAATTTGATTCTAATCTGCGAATAATATCCAAGCAAATATCAATGCCGATACCTGCAGTTTTGTCGTCACAAATTCTAATTTGCGAATGATTTCTGGTAATGACGGTATAATGTCCCAGAAGGGTCATACGCCGCGGGTTCCACTACCTGCAATTTTGTTGTCTTTTTGAGATAATTGCAGGCATTGCAGGTTTTCATCAGAAAAAAAAGGAAAATGCCCCAAGACAAGTGGAAAAAGTACAGTGCGCAACCACGTTTGCAATGAGAGTCAGATCCAACCTGTAGTGAATAATCACTTTACAGTGTCTGAGAGAACTAGACGTAAACCGGTTCTGGACAGGAGAAAGTCACGCGATTGTTAACAATTTAAGAAGCAGTAAAATCGTACTTAAGCAAGCATCGAAGACACAAAACGCCTAAGCAAGCATCAAAGACGCAAAACGCCTAACCAAGCATCAAAGACCCAAAACGCCTAACCACGCATCAAAGACGCAAAACGCCTAACCAGGCATCAAAGACGCAAAACGCTCAACCAAGCATCAACGACGTAAAACGCCTAAGCATCAACGACCTAAAACGCCTAACCAAGCATCAAAGACGCAAAACGCCTAACTAAGCATCAAAGACGCAAAACGCAAAACTAAGCATCAAAGACGCTAAAACGTCTAACCAAGTCCACAATAGTCGGTGCCGTCACACACAGTAGTCATCCAGTACACCGGGTCCGTATGTGTATGAGTGTATGAGTGTTCCCGGAGAAAGAAACCGAAGTAGCCGAAGGTGTCTTAACAAATCCAAGAGAACGCGGCGTACCAAAGCAACGTCCTCTCGAATGACGTGACGGTATTGTTGAACAGGAAAGCAACAAACGGTCTTCCTCCTCCTTCGGCCCACACACACACAGCCGGCCGTTCCCAAGAACGAGGGCTATCGAATGCTGTTTGGGACAAACGATTGACGGCACCGATAGAAATGTTGTTCTCGAAATAGGTTTTTTTTTTAAATTCCTTGTAATTTTGTGTTTTTCAGCCAAATACGCAATTTCAAATCTCGTCGATCTTAATTCACTCTGGGCAAATTAAGGTTGCGTTTGTTATTTTCG